>NC_069376.1:73848212-74149818 GCF_021730395.1 Mercenaria mercenaria | reverse complement strand
AAAATTGAATTGAATTGAACTGAATCGGATTTTAAACTGAAACTGAATGGAACTGAAATGAATTTTAAACTGAACTGAACTGAATTCTAAACTGAACTAAACTGAAACTGAACTGAACTGAACTGAACTGAATATTTATTAGCTGGGTAAAAAACTACAGTACATCTTGCATAAAGAGACCACCAAAGGGAAGGAAAAAACTTGTTCTATTTATGCAACATATTTTGTTCTTTGATAACATAAAAAAGGGAACTGAAAAAGTGATTTTTTAATGCAAGTAGTCTATAAATCAAATGTACTTGATGAAACTTATCATGCTTTTGTGCTGCAAATTTTGTAATGTAGTTTTGTTGTGTCTATGATGATTTCTCTAAATAAACTTTAAACATTATTTCTCTTATTTATTACAATATTTACAGTTGACAGATGCATATTAGTTCAAATAAAATGACATGAGATTTGTGTGCCATTCACCAATCCATTTTTAGCTCATCTGATTTTTTGAAAAAAAAAATGATGAGTTATTGTCATCACTTGAGCGTTACCGGCGTCAGCGTCGGGGTTGCCTGGTTAAGTTTTATGTTTAGGTCAGCTTTTCTCCTAAACTGTCAAAGCTATTGCTTTGAAACTTGCAACACTTGTTCACCATCATAAGCTGACCCTGTACATCAAGAAACATAACTCCATCCTGCTTTTTGCAAGAATTATTGCCCCTTTGGACTTAGAAAATCAGTTTTCTTGGTTAAGTTTATGTTTAGGTCAGCTTTTCTCCTAAACTATTAAAGCTATTGCTTTAAAACTTGCAACACTTGTTCACCATCATAACCTGACCCTGTACAGCATGAAACATTACTCCATCCTGCTTTTTGCAAGATTTATGGCCCCTTTTGGACTTACAAAATATCCGATTTCTTGGTTAAGTTTTATGTTTAGGTCAACTTTTTCTCTTAAACTATCAAAGCTATTGCTTTGAAACTTGCAACACTTGTTCTCCATCATAAGCTGACCCTGTACAGCAAGCAACATAACTCCATCCTGCATTTTGCAATAATTATTGCCACTTTTGGACTTAGAAAATCATTTTCTTGGTTGAGTATTATGTTTAAGTCAACGTTTCTCATAAACTATCAAAGCTATTGCTTTAAAACTTGCAACAGTTTGTCACCATCATAAGCGGACGCTGTACATCAAGAAACATAACTCTATCCTGCTTTTTGCAAGAATGATGGCCCTTTTTAGACTTAGAAAAACATGGGTAGGACAATATTTCTATTATACAAAAAAATCAGATGAGTGTCAGCACCCTCAAGGCGGTGCTCTTGTTTAATCCCACGCCACAAGTGTTGGGGGGTAATAGGAATGGTCTCCTTCCGTCCATCCTTCTGTTCGTCTGTCAATAACACTTTCTTGTCTGCTCCATATCTTCTAAACTCCTTGAAGGATTTTCATGAAACTTTGGTCAAATGATCATCTCATCAAGACGATGTGCAGAATTCATAGTCAGCCTTCTCTGCGCAATGTCAAGGTCAAACGTTTGAGCCTTCAATTTTGTGTAGGTTCTACATCTCCTAAACCCCTTGAAGGAATTTTATAAAACTTGGGTCAAATGATCACCTCATCAAGATGTTGTGCAGAACCAATTAGTCAGCCATGCTGACTCAAAGTCAAGGTCACAACTTCCGGTCAAAGGTTTGAGCCTTCCATTTTGTGTCCGCTCTCTATCTCCTAAACCCCTTGAAGGATTTTCATCGAAAGTCTCATTTTTAACTCATCTATACAGAGTATATAGAGAGCTATCCTACTCGCCTTGGGGTTGGCGTTGGCGTCTTTCCACGTCCCCATCTTGGTTAGGTTTTTTATACACTTTTTTTTCTCTCCTTATCTCTGTAATTATCTGATGGATTTGCTTTAAACTTAAAATAGTTTTTCCTCATTATCACCCACATTATCTAGCATTAGGGCCATAACACTCACACCAATATTTTATTAATTATCTCCCATTTTTTGAATTTCAGGTTGAAGTTTTCATGTACTTTCACTCTTATCTCAGTTATAACTAAATGGAGTGAAATAGTTGTTCCATCCATATCATATGACACAAGATCCACAACTCTGGTACCAACATTGCATGATTGATATACCTCCCCCACTTTGCCTAGACTTTCAGGTTAATTTTGAGGCATTTTCACTATATCTGATATTACTGAATGGATTTGGTTCTAACAAAACCAAAGGGCCTAGGACTTTGCTATTTTGTATGAAACATCACCTAATAGTCCTATACCAAGATTGTTCAAATTACCCCCTAGACAGATAGATAGATTTATTTCTGCATACATGAATGTACAATTTCATGGCATCATATAAAACATACAAACAGCAATGAACAAAATGTATGTTAAATACAAGTTATCAACATTATATAGCAAAGGATGGCACAAAAAAGAGATAGAAGAATCCCTTATTTCCATTGTGGTCCTTGGCATATAATATGGTATGACATAAGAAGACATATCACAGGCAAATAAGAAAGACTTGAACTTATCACAAAAATATTGAAAACTGGGTAATATCAATGTTGTAAAAAATGACAACTACAGGATTTATATGAAGGTTAATATAACAAGCAAATTCGATGAATTGGTATCCCCCGCCGAAAGGGTTTGTGGTGAGGAATGGCAAAAAAATATATCCGTCAAAAAGTTAAGGATGTTAATAAGAAGCAAATAATTTCATAAGTCAAAATCAATTTAACAGAAAATAAATGTTTAATTAAAGAGTACCCAATAAATGTATGATACTTTGATCCTGACTAAAGAATTTATTTTGAATGGGATATGCTTATTGTAATAAGCTTAGCTTTTAAAATTAAATGTAGTTAATTGAAATGTGAGCTTGAAGTTTAACTGGAACGAAATATTGTCTTTGAGTGGTTTGGCACCAGGTTTTGCTGATTAACATGTACATTTGAACTTAAAAGAACAGATGTCCTTAAGAGAACACGGGTAAGATATCTTGAACATGGCTGAGGGCAAGGTTTGTGCAGTCACAACTTAACATGTTGAAGGTTTGAACATTTAAAAAAAAAAAAAAAAAGGAATGGGAATATAATTATATATGTATATATTTACTTTTTTAGGGGGTGGGGGTGTGGGAGAGGAAACAAAATTTCACATGTTGATTATAAATATTGATGGAAAATTAAAAATAAAAAAGGGTGAGGAGTGAGGTGGGGGAACTTGCATGTTGATAAATAATCATGGAAGGTTTGAAAAAAAATCTAAAATGAAAAAAAAAAAATTATTATTTGTTGGGGGGGGGGGGGGGGGGGGGGGGAGCAGGGTTGGGGGGGGGGGAGCAGGGGTTTGGGGGGGGGAGGGGGTGTGACCAAGGCAAGTGGGTGACCAGGTGTAGGTGCGCAACTTCACATGTTTCTAATAAATGTTCACAGAAAAGAATGAAAGAAATTTAATGAAATTCTGCCAAATGGTAAGTTTGTTAGGTACAAATATGTGGATTTTTAGACAATTAAAGGGCAATAACTCCAAAATCCGTACAAAATTGTGTGTGCACAACCACATTATAGTGCTCTAAATTCTGTTAAAGTTTCATAGTTCAAGGTCAAATATATCAAAAGTTATGATGCAGAAATTGCCATATCTATAGATCTATAGTACCCTATATTATAGTTAACACTAGAAACCTCTAAGGGCCATAACTCTGGTGTTACTTGGGCAATCTGTCTGAAACTTGATGGGCCCCCATAACCTGATAGTGGTGAATATGTTTATGAAGTTTTTCTGAAAAAAATGTAAAATAATGTTTTTTTTTTTTTTTTTTTTTTTTTTTTTTTTTTTTTTTTTTTTTTTTTTTTTGGGGGGGGGGGGGGGGGGGGGGGGGGGGGGGGGGGGGGGGGGGGGGGGGGGGGGGGGGGAGGGGTGTGATCAAGGTAAAGGGGTGACCAGGTGTGGGTACACAACTTCACATGTTTACAATAAATGTTCATGGAAAAGAATGAAAGAAATTTAATGAAATTCTACCAAATGGTAAGTTTGTTATGTACAAATATGCAGATTTTTATAAAATTAAAGGGCAATAACTCTAAATTTACAAATAAATCCAAACGAAATTGTGTGTGCACAACCACATTATGGTGATCTAAATTCTGTTTACGTTTCATAGTTCTAGGTGAAATATATCAAAAGTTATGATGCAGAAATTGCCATATTTATAGTACCCTATATAGTTAACACTAGAAACTTCTAAGGGCCATAACTCTGGTGTTACTTGGGCAATCTGACTGAAACTTGACGGGCCGCAAGAACTCATAGTGGTGAACATGTATATGAAGTTTTAAATAAATATTCCCAACCATTTCCTAGATATGGCTCCAGACAGACAGACGGACAACGCCAAAACTATATCCCTCCGACTTTCGTCGGGGGATAACAATAAATGTATCTACAGATAAGTATATTGTGGCTGGATATGAGCCATGGAGGACATGCTCTCTTGTTGGTTAGATATCTTCCCTGACCAGTTTCGTTCAGCAGTTGTGAACTTCTTCAGAGGACTTGACTGTAATGACTAGGCAAGTTTGGTTTGCAACCCTACTTAGGCCATGGAGACCTGCTCCGCAGCAACTCCAACTATGAATCCCACCTCTTGGAGTAACTCCAGCATCAGCAACTACCTATGCAACCACACACTTGCCTCTAGCTACGTAAGCACGACAGTTACTGCCGGCACTAACAATACAGCGCCGCAGAACAGAGAGTGAAAGCAAAACAAAAGATGAGGATAACCTTAGACATATCCAATACATGTATACAGCTTTAAAAAGAAGCAACATAGATCCTAAGTATATATATAAGTCTCAAGTCATTAAAGACTACACACAACGTGCAGCATAAGTATATCTAATCAAAATCATTTAAAACATGCAGAATGACCCAGAGACAGCAATTAAATAACACAAAAATATAAGATGTATCGGGTAATACTCTTGGATCCACGAGTTTCGTACCTTCAACCCAGTAGGGATCAATATTTATGGATAGAGTGGGAATACTCGGCTATTTCATGTATCTCACTGGGTCAAGTCCCATAACTCTGACATGTATTTTGGGCAAATTATTCTCCCTTTTGGACTTAGAAAAAAGATATTGAATTGAAACTTCACCTGTGTCTTTGGGGTTATAAAACTTCTTGATAGAAGCAAATCCCATAACTCTGACCTTCATTTTGGCCGAATTATGCCCCCTTTTGAACTTGGAAAATCCTGGTTAAACTCTGATACACATTTTGGTCAAATTATGTCCCCTTTTGAACTTAAAACTCTTTTGATATTTAAACTTTTTGGGTAATATTTTCCTGCTTTTGGGACAATATTTCGAGCTTGGCTGTCTTATGGACAGCTCTTGTTTTATGACAGATTTCAGTAGTTACCTTGAATAATCTTTACCAGAACCTACTCACTTAGATTTTCGTTTTTGAAGCTTTAACAAAGAAATTTGATAAAGCAAGCAACTAAAATTGGGTGAGCAATATAGAGGATATTACATAAGTGTCTTTTCATATTGCACATCTAAAATCATTATTCCTTGAGTTTCAATGGACTGCGATCCTGCAATATTTTTACATATTGACATATAACGGTTTTATATCAGATGTGGAACAATTTCTTAACGCTGTAATGGAAAGAATTACATGGCGTCCATGGCATCCTCATGCACATTGCGACAACAAGTTTACGCTGTTTTTGCAGAAAATATTAATGCATGTCAGTTTGATTTGTTTATGAGCCTTTGTGACCCCTCAATGTCCATCGTCAGTTGTCCGTTCGTCAACATTTTCTATTATATAGAGATGCTATAAATAACATTTTGTATCTTATCAAAAAAGAAATAAATAAAAGATCGAAATCGGTCAGTCAAAACTGTCATAAAATGTGTCCCGTTTATCTTCTTTTTTTTACTTTTAATCTTGAGATTTTTTTAATTGTGTCTTGTTCGATTAAACCAAGAACTGTTCTTGTCCGGAATTTGGGACGGGATTTAGTTATGCCTCAAGTCAACTAATCAAGCTCGCCAAATACGCTGTGGTTATTTTTCAGATAAACTTGCATCATTCAAGTAAACAGATGAATTACAAGCAATAGGCTACTATTGAACATAGTATAACCAAGGAGTATGTTTTATTTCCTTTTAAGTTTGCATCTTATTAATTGTCAACGGGTTTTACCGTTCCCTTAGTTCGGTACTCGCTGCTCCGTCTGGTGCCAATTTTTTTTTGGAAAGTGTCTAGGGGTACGGATCCGTACCTCTAGACAAGCCTGTTAGAGGTTTTCTGTGGGTATGGACTTCCATTTTTCTAGAGATTAAGGGTCATTTGCATTTCGAATTTTGTTAAAATGAAATAACAAATAACATTTCATTAGAATTCTTAAACTTGGATCTATAAAAATGCAGATTGGTCAAAATTTCAGCAGTTCATAAAGTCAAAATCCCCTTCCCTGTTTAAAGGGTATAACACACGGTCTGTTGAAGACCTATGGTCAGAATTAAAAGAGGTTTTATCTGAAGGTACAAACTTATTCATTCCAACCAAGAGAATAGGCTCAAGACCCCAACTACCATGGATTAGGTACCCTAAGCTTTAAACGTCAGATTAGGAAAGGAAATAAGAACTTGTTGCCTATTACAGCCCATGAAGCAGCCACAGTTGACATGTTTAAGACCATTGCTGAGCATGGCTTCAGATCTAAGCATAGCTGTGAATCACAACTGATCAGCTTTACACAAGAAGTTTACGACAACCTTGAGCAAGGTCAACAAACAGATGTAATAGTAATGGATTTTAGTAAAGCATTCGACAAGGTTGATCACAATAAATTGATATTTAAACTTAATGAGCTGGGTGTCCACCCTCTGGTATCACAGTGGATAAAGTCATTTCTGAAGGGTCGAACCCAAAGAGTAGTTGTAGACGGCTGCACTTCTGACACCCTGCCTGTCCTGTCCGGTGTCCCTCAGGGATCCGTCCTAGGGCCCTGTCTCTTTCTGGCTTACATTAATGACCTAGCAGATTCTATTAGAAGTAAGGCAAGACTGTTTGCAGATGATACCATAGTATACCTTACAGTCAAGTCCTCATCTGATGCCCAAACACTACAAAAAGATTTGTACGCCCTTGAAAAGTGGGAACAGGACTGGTCAATGGAATTCAATCCAGACAAGTGTGAGGTGCTGAGAATTACTCGCAAACGAAACCCTGTCATGTTTCCTTACACCCTGCATCAGGGGTTCCACTAGACCCGAAAACCAAAGAGTCCCAGGACCCTTGGGCCCAAATTTTGAAGGGTCCTTTTCCAAAATACAGGAGTCCTGTCCCGCCACGTCAATACACGTCAATATAATTTACTATATTTTTTTATTCAGTAATACGTAGATCTTTACCATAAGAATACAATAACCCCAAGATCATGTTACAGCATAATAAAAATGTCAGTCTCAGGTCATATAGTCTCATATTGCAAACTAATATTTATCAAAATTCATGTTATTTTAATTAGGTTTTTCTTCAATATTTCATTTCATTTTTAATAACAGAACAGTGCTATAACACTCTAGAAAAATGTATCCAAAATGTACTATCCGAATACTGTTACACTTTCAGAATGTCATCGGAAAGTAGTTTTTGCTCAGTTTATTTGGCAAACTAAGCTAAATCAGCGATAGTTTTCCCCAAATAATGATGCTACTTATCATAAAAAACTGCATTGAAAGTCGAGTTTTTTTTTTAGGAATTTTGGAAATATGCTTGATCTTGACATCGGGTGTAATTAGACCCGTGGACGGACATTCTAAACTTATTTTTGCTTTCGAAATTCATCAAAATTTGAGAAGTTTCTTGTTGAAATTACGAGATGATCACTTAACAATGGTCTAATTTAAAGTTGGCATGAAAAAATCTTGCAGGGCACTTTTCACGTGCTCGGTAATCAGCTGCTTACGATAATTTAATAATTGGCGCCTTTTTTGACAGTACACAGGATTCGCTTTATCAATTAACTTCAACACTTCATTGATTTCTTGTTACCTATGTGCACTCGCCGTGATGTAACTTGCTGATAAAAAATCAGCGAGGCATGTCTACAGGAGAAAGGGCGGGATTTAGCAGAGATCAAAGGCAGGAGAGCATGACCGCGAGTGTTTATTTTGAATACACGTGTCTATCGTGGAAATAGTTTTACTGAAGGAAATTAATGATAAGAGAAAGGATTATCAAAGGAAAATGCCCCCGGGTCCCGAAGGACGCACAGGCAAGTATTCTGCCGGGTCCTTTGAGCGTCTTTTGAAAATCTCCCGGGTCCGGACCCGGGTTCCCGGGTCAAATGGAACCCCTGCTGCATGACAAGGAACTGAAATCTACCGATACCGCTAAATACTTACGTGTTACACTAACTAAAGACTTAAACTGGTCTGAACATATTAATACTATTTCCTCTAAAGCAAACAACTCTCTTAAATTCATCAAAAGAAATGTTCAGACAACAAACAAAAAGGTCAAAGAGAAAGCCTATAACACCTATGTCCGTCCACAACTTGAGTATTGCTCATCCATCTGGCACCCCTGGCAAAAGTCCCTCTCATACAAAGTCGAAAAAGTGCAAAGATCAGCTGCACGGTTTATCTTTAACGACTATAACTATACAAGCAGTGTAACCCAGATGATTAACACCCTAAACTGGCAAACTTTAGAACAACGGCGCATACAATCTTCTCTCATCTATTTTTACAAAATCCGAACAAATCATGTATGCGTCGACCATAACCATCTAACTCCGACCAGAAACCTGAACTACCTAATTCCACAGTCCCGTACTCAATACCACATGAATTCCTTCTTCCCCCGTACAATCAGACTATGGAATGGCCTTCCCCAATATGTACAGTCCAGCCCCAGCCTCAACATATTTGCTGAGCGGCTGGTCACTGTACATCTGCAGTAACTTCCTTCACTATGTTTTTTAACTTAGCACCTGTAGTAATTTTTATTCTTTGCACCTAATGAGTTTTCTCATTTTTAACACTGCCCAGACAAGCGCCTTCCAGTCATAATCGTTAATGATTGTTGGAAGTATCATGTAGATGTAGATGTAGATTGTCACTGTGATACAAGATACAAATTTTATTTAAAGTCGGTGTTAATATACAGACAACATTAGCTATGTATAGCTATTGACCGAGTGTTAAAAAGTTGTGCAAAGGGAAATGTAAAAGGAGTAAACATAGGAATTAAAGAGCAAAATTGTAAAATTACGATACTTGGATTTAAATAATATGAATTAAGGCACTGCCTAGCATGGGGATTTATCTTTTATATATATCTACTTACGAAAAAATAATCAACACTCAACAGAAAGTGAAACTTTGCTCTAAACAGTGAAGTTTACATTTAATGCCATCATACCTTTTACAGCGAATATCATACTTTGCAAAATTTATGGGAAGCCGTGACGGTGACGTCATTCACCGCCTTCTCGCACTGGCTTTAGGATTTTTTGTTTGTTTGTTTGCAATCCACGTAGAAACTTGACAGCCTTTATACTTCCTTACTGTTTTAAAAGTGTTTTTCAGTTGCATGTACAGTTTTCATTACGAAAAAGAATCATGTTGGTGCGGTTTACGAATTTCTGTGACTGATTCGGGGTGCTTGGATGTTCTTGCAGACAACCAGTCTGCGTTTTGTACATAAACCGGAACCGGAAAACATCGGAAAAATTGCCTCAGTATATGTAGACAACAAAGACGAATAACTATATATGGACGTTACCGTCTCTGGGATTTTCATCCCCTATAAACTTGGATGTGATAAAAATTTGGATTATCTGAAAAATTAAGTGTGGCAGGGTTCGAATTTAGCCAGATTTTCTACTTGCATTTTTTCGCAAGTGGTATATTTTTTAACTTGCTAAATGAAGAAACAACTTGCATTTTCCGCGACTTGTCACTTTATTACAACATTAACACCCACATCCACGTGACGAGTCAAGCCAATCGTATTTGTGCTATGTAAATAGTAACTTATTATAGGTTACCAAAAAACCCACCGGATGCGGTAAACGTCATCAAAATTAGCGCAGCTACTTGTCAGCAGTTGAAAAGACATGTGCACGGGACATGTATTGAGTGTAAACTTCTGTTTACGAAGAAAGATGAAAGAGTGCTCCGAAATTCGTTCTGCAAATGACAATGCGCTGCAATGACCGCGAGTTGTTAAAGAAAGAACAGTGTAAGATCGAGACGACTGTAGAAATGCACATTATTCAGCCAAAAATTTTCACTCGCAAAAAAATGCTGGTGTCTGAAATCTCACCTCGCAGTTTGAAATTTGCACTCGCATTTCACGAGTATGCGAGCTTAAATTCGAACCCTGTGTGGAAGTGTAAAAGTTGTTACTTCTCAATGTGTTGTTGAATGGTTAAAAATTAAATAAAGAAATGTGTTCTTAAAATTGCTGTGCCTGTTGTTGTCTCAGCCATAGTTAATTAAACAACAGCTACTCATTCTACTATACAAATATTTTATCCTAAATTTGTATAAGAAATGCCTCACTCCCAACTAAATCAAATACTAAGAAACTGTACTCGCTCATTAAACACTCGAGACAGGAATCTTCCTCTATCCCTCCCCTTAAGTATGAAAATAAACTCCATCTGGATGATCAAGCTAAGGCAACAGTACTGAACAAACAGTTTCAGTCTGTTTTTAGCCCCAAATCACCACTAATTCTCGCCTCGCTCAGTAAAATGAAACTAACCCCAGATCAGTCTTCATCGTAACTGGGTTGCCTGAAGTCCGGGACAAGTAGATCCTGTTTCGAGCAAGCCAAAGTTTTCAGGTGGTTGCCCGAACGGACAAGTGCATTTTTCCAAAATTTAAGTCCCTTAATTTTTACAATAATTACAAGAAAAATTTCAGGAATCTGAAATGAACGTCCTAAATACTAGTTTTCGTATATTTATGTTTGAATTGATGGCTTCGGATTTGCAATATATAAAAATAATTGCATTAAAATTTTTGGAAAATGCCCCCAGTGTTTGAGACACCATGTAATGGAATTGACCAATGACACCAAAACTGGGAGTGATGATGATTTAAATAGTTATGGGGAAAATCATTATCTTGTAACTTAAATCAGCAAATAACTTTAGTCTTGCAGAAAAGAACATTTCAGTAGTAATAAAACATTTTTTCCCGATCAAAAATAAAGGAGATAAAGGTACTACTTACTTTCGATTTTCATAAATCCCACTTCTACAATTTTATTTAAAAAAAAAACATTGTCCAATATTTGGTTACATAAGTTAACTGGTATCTCATTTTGATGAATAGCTTGAACTAAACACAGGCACGTGGCAGATTAAAACTTCGAAGAGCAACAGTTACTGTCGGCACTTCAAAGAGCAACTGTCGGCAACTTTCTCTTTATTGATTTTTGGCATTACTCTTTGATGTGGGATGAAAGTTAACCTGCTTGACATTGCGAGATGACTGATGTAATTTAACCTAATTCTGCTGAAGGTATTTTCGAGCGTATAAAAATGTACCTTAGATATATATTTTTATGCCCCCGAAGGGAGGCATATAGTTTTTGAACCGTCTGTCAGTCTGTCGGTCTGTCTGCAATTTTCGTGTCCGGTCCATATCTTTGTCATCGATGGATGGATTTTCAAATAACTTGGCATGAATGTGTACCACAGTAAGACGACGTGTCGCGCGCAAGACCCAGGTCCGTAGCTCAAAGGTCAAGGTCACACTTAGACATTAAAGGATAGTGCATTGATGGGCGTGTCCAGTCCATATCTTTGTCATCGATGGATGGATTTTCAAATAACTTGGCATGAATGTGTACCACAGTAAGACGTCGTGTCGCGCGCAAGACCCAGGTCCATAGCTCAAAGGTCAAGGTCACACTTAGACATTAAAGGATAGTGCATTGATGGGCGTGTCCGGTCCATATCTTTGTCATCGATGGACAGATTTTCAAATAACTTGGCATGAATGTGTACCACAGTAAGACGACGTGTCACGCGCAAGACCCAGGTCCGTAGCTCAAAGGTCAAGGTCACACTTAGACTTTAAAGGTCATTTTTCATGATAGTGCATTGATGGGCGTGTCCAGTCCATATCTTTGTCATTCATGCATGGATTTTAAAATAACTACGCATGAATGTGTGACACAGTAAGACCACGTGTCTCGCGCAAGACCCAGCTCCGTAGGTCAAAGGTCCTAAACTCTAACATCGGCCACAACTACTCATTCAAAGTGCCATCGGGGGCATATGTCATCCTATGGAGACAGCTCTTGTTTGTACAATTTTATAATGTTGCTGAGGAACTGTATTAGTTTGTTTTCTTTTTTATAAATGGGAAAATGAAGGGCTTGTAACAAAGACACCTAATCTGCACTGAAGCCCAGGGGTGTGGAATTCCCATTTTTTGCACTTGTCCACGGACAAGTCATACTGAAAAATCTACTTGTCCGAAACTAAAGTCCACTTGTCCCAATTTTCAACATAAGAAACATCTTACAGTTACTTACACAAGATACATGTAAAATTTCTTACTGGACCCGAACATATAATTTCAATGTTCAGACCGATAGATTTTGAAAAACGTGTGCAACCAAAATGATAATCCTTGATGGAGAGACATTTCGAGGAAACACTTTTTCCATTGCAATGGAGTGACTAAATACTAAATACGATCTCAACTATCTTCCCAACTTTTTTCATTCCTAACATTATACTAAGAAAATTACAAATTTACACCATGTAACGTTTATATTCATTACAAGGGGCCTCCGTGGCCGAGTGGTTAGAGTCGTTGACTTCAAACCATTTGCCCCTCATCGATGTGGGTTTGAAACCTCAGTTGGGCGTAAAATTCTTCACGTGAGGAAGCCATCCAGCTGGCTTACGGAAGGTCGGTGGTTCTACCCAGGTGCCCGCTCGTGATGAAATAGTGCACGGAGGGGCACCTGGGGTCTTCCTCCACCATTAAAGCTGGAAAGTCGCCATATGACCTAAAATTGTGTCGGTGCGACGTTAAACCCAACAAAATAAATAAATAAATATATTCATTACAATTCCCTCGGCTACACACAATTGTCCTGAGAATAAAAACTAACGAAAATTCGCATTCTAAAATTGACCGTGCACGATGTAACGCTCAAGGGCGGGAAAATAGCACGCACCCAAACTTTCTAGTCTGTGTAAATGCAAGGTATGGAATGTAAATACATGTTTCGAAGGCAAAAATAAGCTTCATGCAATAGAACCGGGAACAAAATACTTGAAAATATTCATCAGCATTTTAACATGATGCCATCTGGCTGTACAGTATATTATTCGATATACTCCAACAAGTGTGAGATGACGTCATTCTTTGTGCTGCGATGTTATCAGAGACCAGGGTGCCTTAATACACTTTATACTGATTAAACGACCGTGCAGAGACACACAGTCTTCATGTCATTCAGAAAAAGTGTCCAAATGTTTCAGTGATGTCTAGGATATTTTGTCGTAACTAATTTATTATTTCTTAAATCGTCAACTTTTATTAAATAATTTATAAGCATGATTTGACTTCGAGAACTAATCTAAGTTTGATGTAGCTTACATTCAACATACCCAGCATTTAAATATATCAAATTTAGACTTGGGGTATCATAAATGAAATCCATAAAGTCCACAGGAAGTTTAATCGTTAGATATAAATATATTTTTTATTTGATTAAATGACGAAGGAATAAAAGTCACGCAAATGCGCAGTGGGTGCATATACCAGAATCAACCTCAATTCCTAAGCATTTCCTAAGAAACAATTATTCAGAAAGAATGTTTTTTATTCATGTCCGCACATCATTAAATAAAAGTGTATGATTAGGATACTTTTTATACGATAAAAGTATATACGCCGAGCGAGTGCACATACCGGAAGCGACCTAAACGCTTATGTCTAACAGTTATTTTCCGTTGTAACTGTTATTTAAAATAAATTCAATCATTTTCAATCCAGTTTTATGCATAAGAAACTTAATAATTACAAAGTAAACTTAAATTTATTCTCATTGCATACTTTATAGATTGAAATCTGCAATAATGCGGGTCGAGAGTGTACCGGGATTGTTCTCAATCTCCTATGTTATTATGTTGAAAGAATTCTATATCATCGCAAGAAGGTTGTTCCAGACCGTACTTAATATTAAACCTAAGAAATTAAATAAATTTTGATTGAACCACAGCCAGAAAACAATAAAAAATAGTGCCGATGCACGCAATATACATGTGTCGTACTGTTACGAGTTTTTCGACGTTTCTCGCTAATAATAGGAATAATTCTTACCGATAAATACGAGTACATGTAATTTCTTTCTAATTACTACTCCCATAATAACAATATATGAATGAAACAAAGTTTTTGACCTCAGAATTTCTACTTGTCCGCGAACAAGTGGGATGGAAAAAAGCACTTGTCCGCTGGCCGAAACTCCCGAGTCGGACAAGTTTGACATAGTAATTCCACACCCCTGAAGCCAAAAAGTTATTCTCTTTCTTTTTTAGATTTTATTAAAGTATGGTGCCTCAAACATGAAAGGTTTTACTAGCTGATATAATATTCATATAAATATGAAAACTGACTGTAAAATTTAGTACAAAACTTGGGTATAGGCACTGGTGTTGTGGAATATAACAAGTCTGATCCATTATTGCAGTTTGAACAAATACACTATATACAAAGGCTCTGGCTAAAAAAGTAAGTTTTAGAAGGGTAGTGCAAATCTGAACCCAACAACTGGCATATAACTTGTTCCTGGTATATGTCATACTTTTTAGCTCACCTGATCAATGCTCAGGTGAGTTTTTCTGATCGCTCGATGTCCGGCGTCTGTCTGTCAACATTCAGCTTGTGTATGCGATAGAGGCTGTATTTTTCAACTAATCTTCATGAAATTCGGTCAGAATGATTACCTTGATGAAATCTAGGTCGAGTTCGAAAATGGGACATCTGGGGTCAAAAACTAGGACACTAGGTCAAATCAAAGAAAAACCTTGTGTATGCAATAGAGGCTGTATTTTTCAGTTAATCTTCATGGATTTTGATCCGAATGATTGCATTGATGAAATCTAGGCCGAGTTCGAAAATGGGTCATCTGGGATCAAAAACTAGGTCACTAGGTCAAATCAAAGAAAAACAGTGTGTATGCGATAGAGGCTGTATTTTTCAATTAATCTTCATGAATTCTGGTTAAAATGATAACATTGATGAAATCTAGGCCGAGTTCGAAAGTGGGTCATCTGGGGTCAAAATCTAGGTCACTAGGACAAATCAAAGAAAAACCTTGTGTATGCGATAGAGGCTGTAGTTTTCAATTAATCTTCATGAATTTTGGTCAGAATGATAACCTTAATGAAATCTAGGTCAAGTTTGAATATAGTGCATATTGGGTCAAAAACTAGGTTACTAGGTCAAATCAAAGAAAAACCTTGTGTATGCAATGGAGGTTGTATTTTTCAATTGATCTTCATGAATTTTGGTCAGAATGATTGCCTTGATAAAATCTAAGTCAGGTTATAATATGTGTTATCTGGGGTCAAAAACTAGGTCACTAGGTCAAATCAAAGGAAAAGCTTGTATATGCGATAGAGGCTGTATTTTTCAATTGATTTTCCTGAAATTAAATCAAAATGATAACCTTAATGAAATCTAGGCCGATTTTGAAAATGGGTCATCTTGGATCAAAAAGTAGGTCACTAGGTCAAATCAAAGAAAAACCTTGTGTATGCGATAGAGGCTATATTTTTCAATTCATCTTCATGAAATTTGGTCCGAATGAATGCATTGATGGAATCTTGGTCAGGTTCGAATATGGGTCATCTGGGAACAAAAATTAGGTCACTAGGTCAAATCAAAGAACAAGAGGACCATGATGGTCCTGAATCGCTCACCTCTTCCCACATGACCCAGTTTTGAGTATGACGTCATTTTTTCTATTATTTGACATAGTGACCTAGTTTTTCAGCTCATGTGACCCAGTTTTGAACTTGACCTAGATATTATCAAGATAAAAATTCTGACCAATTTTCATGAAGATCCATTGAAAAATATGGTTTCTAGAGAGGTCACAACGTTTTTCTATTATTTGACCTATTGACCTAGTTTTCGGAGGTACGTGACCCTGTTTTGACCTTTATCTAGATATCATCAAGGTGAACATTCTCACTAATTTTCATGAAGATCTCATGAAAAATGGCCTCTAGAGAGGTCACAAGATTTTTCTATTTTTTACCTACTGGCCTAGTTTTTGACCGCACGTGACCCAGTTTCGAAACTGACCTAGATATCATCAAGGTGAACATTCAGATCAATTTTCATGAAGATCCATTGAAAAATATGGCCTCTAGAGAGGTCAAAAGATTTAATAATTTTAGATCTACTGACCTAGTTTTTGACCGCATGTAACCCAGTTTCAAACTTGACCTAGATATCATCAAGATGAACATTCAGACCAACTTTCATACAGATCCCATGAAAAGTATGGCCTCTAGAGAGGTCACAAGGTTTTTCTATTATTTGACCTACTGACCTAGTTTTTTAAGGCACGTGACCAGTTTCAAACTTGATCTAGATATCATCAAGGTGAACATCCTGACCAATTTTTATGGAGATCCATTCACAAGTATGGCCTCTAGAGGGGTCACAAGGTTTTTCTATTTTTAGACCTACTGACTAGTTTTTGACCGCACATGACCCTGTTTCGAACTTGACCTAGATATCATCAAGATGAACATTCAGACCAATTTTCATACAGATCCCATGAAAAATATGGCCTTTAGAGAGGTCACAAAGTTTTTCCATTATCTGACCTACTGACCTAGTTTTGACGGCACATGACCCACTTTCGAACTTGACCTAGAAATCATCAAGATGAACATTCAGACCAACTTTCATACAGATCCCATGAAAAATATGGCCTCTAGAGAGGTCACAAGGTTTTTCTATTATTTGACCTACTGACCTAGTTTTTGAAGGCACGTGACCCACTTTCGAACTTGACCTAGATATCATCAAGGTGAACATTCTGACCAACTTTCATGAAGATCTCATGAAATATATGGCCTCTAGAGAGGTCACAAAGTTTTTCTATTTTTAGACTACTGACCTAGTTTTTGACGGACGTGACCCAGTTTTCAAACTTGACCTAGATATCATCAAGAGGAACATTCAGACCAACTTTCATACAGATCCCATAAAAAATATGGCCTCTAGAGAGGTCACAAGGTTTTTCTATTATTTGACCTACTGACCTAGTTTTTGATGGAACGTGACCCACTTTCAAACTTGACCTAGATATCATCAAGGTGAATGTTCTGACCAATTTTCATGAAGATCCCATGAAAAATATGGCCTCTAGAGAGGTCACAAGGTTTTTCTATTTTTAGACCTACTGACCTAGTTTTTGACGGCACGTGACCCAGTTTCGAACTTGACCTAGATATCATCAAGGTGAATGTTCTGACCAATTTTCATGAAGATCTTGTGAAATATATGGCCTCTAGAGAGGTCACAAGGTTCTTCTATTTTTAGATCTACTGACCTAGTTTTTTAGGGCACGTGACCCAGTTTCAAACTTGACCTAGATATCATCAAGGTGAACATTCTGACCAATTTTGATGAAGATCTTGTGAAATATATGGCCTCTAGAGAGGTCACAAGGTTTTTCTATTTTTAGACCTACTGACCTAGTTCTTGACGGCACGTGACCCAGTTTCGAACTTGACCTAGATATCATCAAGATGAACATTCTAACCAACTTTCTTAAAGATCCCATGAAAAATGTGACCTCTAGAGTGGTCACAAGCAAAAGTTTACGGACGGACGCACGCACGGACGGACGGACGGACGACGGACGACGGACACCGCGCGATCACAAAAGCTCACCTTGTCACTTTGTGACAGGTGAGCTAAAAACTTTGTGTATGCGATAGAGTCTATATTTTTCAGTTGATCTTCCTGAAATTAAGTCAGAATGGTTGCCTTGATGAAATCTACGTCAAGTTTGAATATGGTTCATCTTGGATCAAAAAGTAGGTCACTAGGTCAAATCAAAGAAAAACCTTGTGTATGCGATAGAGGCTGTATTTTTCAATTGGTCTTCATGAAATTTGGTCAGAATGATAGCCTTGATAAAATCTAGGTGAAGTTTGAATATGGGTCATCTGGGGTCAAAAACTAGGTCACTAGGTCAAATCAAAGAAAATACTTACTTATACTCAAGATTTTTGCTCCAACTTTAATGATAATTGATCGGGATATTTTTTTCCATGAAATCACTAGGTCAAACATGTTTACACTGTTTAATATGTTGTGTTATGGTGTGTTTCTCAGGTGAGCGACCTAGGGCCATCTTGGCCCTCTTGTTTTCTACAGTCTTCTCCCATAATTTTTGTCTGCTAGGCAATTACTTGAATATTGGTTATCCACTTACGTTGGCTTAGCCTGCCCATGGATAGTGCGAGTAGGTTAAAATTGACTACCATTTAAATAACTGACTGTGAATTAAACATAAACCAAAATACATCATATAAACAATATGATTTCGGGCAAGTAAAAATGTTTTTGGGCAAGTGGTTTTCTAAACTTACTTGCCCGAAAGGACAAGTACTGAAAAAAAATTAAGGCGAAGACTGCCCCAGATGGTAATTCAGTCCCTGCTATGCCAGATATTAGGATAGGTACAAATGGTATTGAGAAACTTCTCAGCAACCTGAACCCCCATAAGGCCAGTGGTCCTAACAAAATCAAGCCTATATTACTTAAAACACTCTTTGTAGCAATGTTGGCAAAAAGCTGGTCAATATGAGTATTGACTGGGCCAGCAGTCAATACTAGTTAAAACAGGTCAATACTGGTCAATACCGGTCAATACTGGTCAATTCAATACTTTAGTCACTCTTGGGTGGTCAATACTGGTTTATTCAACACTTTTACATAATGCACATACACAGAACAAGCTGTAACAGTAATGTAAAAATAATAAAGCAATCTGAATAATATAAAATTTTGTTTGTTAAAAAGTATAGTGAATTAGTAGTCAATACTGGTTGATTCAGTTTTGGTCCTTGGCAATGTGTCCTGGTCAGGCTCAGTTCTGGACAATATAGAAGAGACCGTGTTTATATACAATTCTGTTGTATATTCTATTTCTAGAACTGATAAGACAGAGACCGGATGGGCAGTCGCCAAGCCTCAATGTTTTTTTGTAAACATTGATGTTTTTCTAACAGCTTAAACTTTTTTAAAACACAAATGATATCAATAATTTTTTGATCAGTGGAAAGGATATAAAACAAGCAGTTTATTGATTACTTTTACTTTTTATTTCGAAATAAATTCGATTAATTATGAATGCTTAACTTACAGTGTTTTTTCTAAAAGTTTGGAGCATCGCTATGCCGCTATTGAAATCATATGTCATTTAAAGGTCCAATACTAAGGAAAGTGAACATTTTAATTTCTTTTAAGAAGCACAGAAACTATTTCATTTTAATGGAAAATGAAAGTTGGTATGTAGAAATTCGAAATAAATCGCAGTATATGTACAATTATTTTTCTATGAAGTATGAAGAAAGTTAAAAAGACCTTGGGGGTCATTCTGTCGATTCATTGAAATTTCAACATAATACACATACATTTCTTTGAGTTCCAAAGACCTTCTGTAAATTTTGACCTGCCAATCTTCATTATTTAGTGTCTTGCAGAAGTCTATGCACTGGCTATGAAAAAAATTGCCAACTCACTTTCTCTTAGTAATGGACCTTTAAAACGGTTATTCATTTTCAAAAAAATATTTGAATATGAAAATCGTAAGCATTTCAAAACATTTTGAATTTTTAAAAAGTTACTAGAAATTAAAAACTCCGATCCCATACACAAACGATGTAAAAATATTTGTTTTGCCCACCACCAGATAAACAGGTGTTGATGCGTGACGTCGGGGTGATCTCTCCTATACTTAGACTGGTCAGTGGTCAATACTAGTTTATTAAATGCTTTTATCACCTTAAAGTGTAGCCTTTATTTTGAATTAATTAAAAAAAATATATATATAAATTACACTCCTTGAAATGGACAGTATTGGTCAATTCAAATTTTGGTCCTACACAGTATCCCTGATCAACACATATAGTGGTCAATACTGGTCATTTGAATACTTTAATTGCATAACTAATTTTTTAGCTCATCTGATTTTTTGAAAAAAAATGATGAGTTATTGTCATCACTTGAGCGGTTGTCGGCGTCGGCGTCGCCGTCTGCGTCGGCGTTGTCTGGTTAAGTTTTATGTTTAGGTCAGTTTTTCTCCTAAACTATCAAAGCTATTGCTTTGAAACTTGGAATACTTGTTCACCATCATAAGCTGACCCTGTATAGCAAGAAACATAACTCCATCTTGCTTTTTGCAAGATTTATGGCCCCTTTTGTACTTAGAAAATATCAGATTTCTTGGTTAAGTTTTATGTTTAGGTCAACTTTTCTCCCAAACTGTCAAAGCTATTGCTTTGAAACTTGGAATACTTGTTCACCATCATAAGCTGACCCTGTACAGCAAGAAACATAACTCCATCTTGCTTTTTGCAAGATTTATTGCCCCTTTTGGACTTAGAAAATCAGTTTTCTTGGTTAAGTTTTATGTTTAGGTCAGCTTTTATCCTAAACTATCAAAGCTATTGCTTTAAAACTTGCAACACTTGTTCACCATCATAAGTTGACCCTGTACAGCAAGAAACATAACTCCATCCTGCTTTTTGCAAGATTTATGGCCCCTTTTGGACTTAGAAAATATCAGATTTCTTGGTTAAGTTTTATGTTTAGGTCAACTTTTTCTCTTAAACTATCAAAGCTATTGCTTTGAAACTTGCAAACTTGTTCACCATCATAAGCTGACCCTGTACAGCAAGCAGCGTAACTCCATCCTGATTTTTGCAATGATTATTGCCCCTTTTGGACTTAGAAAATCATTTTCTTGGTTGAGTATTATGTTTAAGTCAACTTTTCTCATAAACTATCAAAGCTATTGCTTTAAAACTTGCAACAGTTTTTCACCATCATAAGTGGACACTGTACATCAAGAAACATAACTCTATCCTGCTTTTTGCAAGAATGATGGCCCTTTTTAGACTTAGAAAATCATGGGTAGGACAATATTTCTATTACACAAAAAAAATCAGATGAGCGTCAGCACCCGCAAGGCGGTGCTCTTGTTTTTAGATAAAGTTACTATGTTCAAGCACCTCATTAATACAGTGGGATTATTGATCATGACAGCTAATTACTGACCAGATAGACAGGCCTGCAACATATAATTTCTTGCATATTGTAAGACATGGTGTCAATTAGGCTATGTGACACTTGCTATCAAAACACAGTTAAACCACTTCAATGAAAGGGTCCAGTTGTAGGCAGCAAGTTTTCATTGAATTAAATAGGAGTGATCGTGTTTGTAAACAAATCCATTGTATTTTCTATTTTTAGAACTGATAAGACAAAGACCGGGTGGGCCGACGCCGAGCGTCCATGTTTTTTGTAAACAGTGATGTTTTTCTAACGGCTTAAACTTTCTTAAAACACAAATAATATCAATAATTTTTTGATCAATGGAAAGTGTATAAAACAAGCAATTTATTGATTACTTTTGATTATAAATTCGAAATTAAATGGATTAATTATGAACGCTTAACTTACAGTGTTTTTTCAAAATGTTTGGAGGATCGCTACGCCGCTATTAAAATCTTATGTCATTTAAAACGGATATTCATTTTAAAAAGATATTTAAATGGGAAAATATGAAAATCCTAAGCATTCCAAAACTTTTTTAATTTTTAAAATCCATAAATGAGCGAAAAAGTTATTAAAAATTAAAAATTCAGATCCCATACACAAACGGTGTAAAAACATTTGTTTTACCCACCACCAGATAAACAGGTATTTATGCGTGACGTAATGGTGATCTCTCCTAAATACCAGTAAAAATAATTAGATTTATCACTGAGTCACCAGTATTGACCACTTAAGGGAGTATTGACCGGGGTTGTTTTAACCGCCCAACATTGCTCTGTAGAACTATCTCCCATCCTTGAGGTCATATTCCAGAAATCCCTGGAGGAAGGTTCACTTCCCATCCCAGTGGAAATCTGCATATGTTGCCTATGTTGCCCCCATTTTTAAAAAAGGTGTTAGGTGAAATCCAGTAAATTATAGGCCAATTTCATTGACATGTGTCCTATGCAAAGTTCTTGAACACATTGTTTTCCTCAGCACTTCACCAACCATGGTATTCTGTATGACCTACAGCATGGTTTTAGGGGAAAAAGGTCATGCGTTACTCAGTTAATTATGTTAGTAAATGATCTGGTCACATCAGTCTACAATAAGAAACAAGTAGATCTTATACTTCTAGATTTTAGTGAGGCTTTCGACAAGGTTAGCCATGAGAAAGTCCTACTAAAAATGCATGAATATGGAGTCAGAGGTAACACACTAAGATGGGTCAAAGGCTTCTTAGATAATAGGATCCAATCAGTAGTCCTAAATGGCACTACCTCTGATGCCATCCCAGTATCATCAGGTGTCCCGCAGGGGTCTGTACTTGGTCCCCTGCTCTTCCTAGCTTACAAAAATAACCTCCCACAAAACATATTTCCAAAGTCCGTCTGTTTGCAGATGACACGGCAATATATCTGTCACTCTCCAAAATGACCTAAAACTTCTAGAACAGTGGGAGTTGGAGTGGGATATGGAGTTCAACCCCTCCAAGTGTCAAGTGATCCACGCCACTAGAAGGAAACGTCCTATCCCTACCCAGTATTACCTACATGGAGTCCAACTTGAATCGGTCAGCTCAGCTAAATACCTAGGCGTTGACATCTCAAATGACCTATCATGGGACAATCACATAAATAGGTCAACCAAAAAAGCTAACCAAACCCTAGGGTTCTTTCGAAGAAACATAAGGTCAAATCCCAACCCATTAAGACCATTGCTTACCAGACTCTAGTCTGACCCCAGCTTGAATATGCCTCCGAGGTATGGTCGCCCCACACCCAAACCCAGATAGACCAAATTGAAAGTGTCTAAAGGAGAGCCGCTTGTTGGATCAAGACTGACTACGGCTGTACTTTCAGTGTAACAGAATATGCTACACTCCCAAAACCTTCGTCGACTGGATTTAAGGCATATAGACTCTAGGTTATCACTCTTCTATAAGATTCATCATGATCTGGTTGCTATCCCAATCATAGATTACCTTACCCCAATGACCCATTGTGTCCGATATGGCCATTCCCTAAGCTATAGGTTAATTATTGCAACCACAGACTATTACAAGTTCTCTTATTTTCCAAGAACTGTGTACCATTGGAACCAACTTCCCCCCTGTGTCGCCCTCTCTACCCTAGAGCAGTTCAGTGCCGCAGTTTGCAGCCTTGAACATGTCTCGCCCTAGTTATCCTGCAAACTCAAATTTTAACCTTTATTTCACCAAATTTATTTTCTGGTTTCTTCTACTCTAAATTTTTATCAAGTGCTATATTCTTTCTCTTAAAGATTTTGACGCGCAAAACGTCTACGTCCCCACAAGGGGTTTGACGATTACGGAAGATTATAGATAGAAAAAAAAAAGAAGACTTTTAGCTGCTGTACTATAAATTTCTGTATGCACAAACACTATACCAGTATCTTTTTAAGTTATTTTAAATTCACCAGCGCCTACAGTCTACACATTATCTTCATTATTATGAGGGAGTGTAGTATTAAGAAGAAGAAGAAGATGTTCCAAAAGGTCAAAAATAACACCAACCCAAAGGTCAAACAACATTACATAAAATTTCAAAATCTTGTCAGGAAAAATGTCAAACAAGCCCATGATAGTTACATAGATTATGTCCTTGAATGTCAAGATGATTCGGATAACCCACAAACAGGTCAAAACTTCTCTCGTAAGAAACTTTTCTCCCTTGCCAAAAATGCCAGGCAAGACTCCCAAGGCATTTCCCCACTCCTAGAAAACGATCAATTTCATATGGATGATAAAAAGAAGGCCACTATCCTCAGTTGTCAATTCCAGTCCGTGTTCACCCCAATGTCACCTCTCAAATTGGGCCAACTCTGTAAAATGAAAGTGCAGTCTCTACTCTCCACACCAACTGATTACCAACCAAAATATCCCCAAATGCCAAAGGTCACTATAGGCATAAATGGTGTTCAGAAACTTTCGTCCCTAAAAATAGATAAAGCATGTTGTCCAGATGGTCTAAAGCCGATCCTTCTTAAAAATCTTAGTGAACAAATCTCGCCACTAGTCACTAAGCTCTTTCAAAGGTCCCTTGACACGGGCACTATCCCAGCTGACTGGACCAAGGCCAGTGTCACTCCTTTATTTAAGAAGGGCGACAAAAGCAATACTGCAAATTACTGGCCTATTTCCCAAACTTGTATTCTTTGTAAGTTACTGGAACACATCATAGCCTCTAATATTACCAAGCACTTCCAGGTTAACAATGTCCTGGGTTCAGAGAGAAAAGGTCATGCGAAACGCAGTTACTCGAACTTGTAGAAGATCTATCCCGAAACTTAATTCATGGCCACCAGACGGACTTGATCCTTCTGGACTTCTCTAAAGCATTTGACAAGGTTAACCATCTAAACTTCTGTACAAACTTCATCAACATGGTGTTCAGGGCACAACGTTGCAATGGGTCAAGTCTTTCTTGATTGGTAGGTGCCAGTCTGTCCTAGTGAATGGTGAAACATCAGAAGAAGTTCCAGTAACGTCCGGAGTCCCACAAGGCTCCGTCCTAGGCCCCCTTCTATTCTTACTCTAATGACCTGCCTGAAAATCTGATTTCACAGGTTCGTTTATTCGCCGATGACACTGCTGTCTATGTAACTATAAATAGTTCTGACCAGGAAAACACCCTGCAGCAAGACTTAAATAGGTTACATGGAGTTCAACCCCTCAAAATGCACTGTTATGAACATAACAAGGTCAAAAAACCCTTTTAAATCAAAGAACACACTCCATGGCCAAGTCTTGGAAACAGTTCCTTATGCAAAGTACCTTGGGGTCACTATATCCAGAGATCTTAATTGGAATAAACACATCAATTTAGTCACGTCCAAAGCTACCCGAACACTTAACTTCATCAAGTGAAATATCCCATGCAAGAACCCAAACGTTCGAGATGTAGCTTATAAAGCCCTAGTCGGGCCACAGCTAAAATATGCTTACACCCAACAAAACATCCACCAGATCGAAATGATTCAGCGAAGGGCAGCGCCATGGGTTAATCATGACTACTCCCCTTACAGCAGAGTCACAAACATGCTGTGTCAGCTGAAATGGCGTACTCTTGAAGATAGGAGATCTGATTCACGCCTCCTTATGTTCTACAAGATAGTGAATGGTTTGGTTGCTGTGCCACTCCCTCCCTATGTCAGCCCCCCATCCCGTCTAACAAGACATATGCATCCCCACTGCTATACTCAGATCCTCACTCCCTGTAATTACTATAAGTACTCTTTCTTTCCAGCCACCATAGTGCTTTGGAATTCCCCTCCAGTACAACTTGTGCAAGCCCCCACCCTGAATCAGTTTAAGCAGGGTGTGACCAAACTTGTACACAATGCTTAACATGATAGACCTGTTTTTAAACTGCTTTTATCTGTAAATCCTTCTTGTTTTTAACACTATCAGCTGTATTCATGCTTGCAATACACATCGTGTATTACTTTTATCCTCCTTATAATCCAGTCTACTTTTAACTTCTTGTACAGGCGTGCAGCTGCACATAATACTCGCAGAGCACTGCAGTATAAATAGATAGATCTAAATGGTTTACAGATAACAACGCCCGCCTGCTTAGCTCAGTAGGTAAGAGCATTGGTCTACGGATCGTGGGGTCGCGAGTTCGATCCTCAGGCGGGGCGTATGTTCTCCGTGACTATTTGATAAACGACATTGTGTCTGAAATCATTAGTCCTCCACCTCTGATTCATGTGGGGAAGTTGGCAGTTACTTGCGGAGAACAGGTTTGTACTGGTACAAAATCCAGGAATGCTGGTTAGGTTAACTGCCCGCCGTTACATGACTGAAATACTGTTGAAAAACAGCGTTAAACCCAAAACAAACAAACAAACAGATAACAACATTCATCCGATTTGTTACATTTTCTTTCGAAACGTGAATAACCGAGGAACGCCAAATAAATCACGAGGATTCAAAGTGGCAGAAAAAAAGATACATTGTGTATAAAGATTAAACAAAATAATGTTAAATGTGTTGGGAAAAACTATATTTTATTGATAATTAACCCCTAGTATATATATGTTTTTCACACATTTGGTAGCCGTTACGAGATACTTGGGACGTTTTCACAATTTGAATTGTTTCTTTTACTTAATGTAGGGGCCTCCGTGGCCGAGTGGTTAGAGTTGTAGACTTCAAACCATTTGCCCCTCATCGATGTGGGTTCGAAACCTCATTTGGGGCGTAGAATTCTTCATGTGAGGAAGCCATCCAGCTGGCTTACGGAAGGTCGGTGGTTCTACCCAGGTGCCCGCTCGTGCTGAAATTGTGCACGGAGGGGCACCTGGGGTCTTCCTCCACCATTAAAGCTGGAAAGTCGCCATATGACCTAAAATTGTGTCGGTGCGACGTTAAACCCAACAAAATAAATAAATAAATTTACTTAATGTCGCTTAATTGATTATTAAACAATCAGTTCCCTGCCAATTATCATTATAGATCTTCTTAAATAACAAAATAAATTGGTGCATATTATTATGCCTAATGTATTTATTTTTTGCTGAATTTCAAATAGAATTCATTTAACAGATAGATTTATTTATTAATCTAGCTGTTCTCAACAGTTTATTTGACAACAAACTAATAGGCACAGAACAGTATATTCATTTGGAATTCCTCGGTTATCAGATTCTAGAGGTACGGAGTCAAACATCTAGACACTTCCTTTTTTATCCTCAGCCTCAGGCAAATACATTTATATTGATCAGAGAGCTAGTCTTACCTTTTTGATCTGTTTATTTCTGTTCACTGAAACTAGTGGGCGATGAGATGTAGACATGCTAATTGTCGCTGAATGGCAGATGTTCAATTTCTGACATTTGCAGTCACCACAATACGAAACAAACTATGGGTTGGGTTAGTTCTACTAGATGTGATGAAATGTTGAAGTTACTACTGACACTGATCTGTGTCTCAACAAAGTTGGAAGATTAGAAAATCAGATAGGCAGTGGCAGGGAATCTGGTAGCCTGACCTCTTTACACGGGGTCGAGAGGTCCAGTTAAGCATAAAGAAAAAAATTGTTTGTTTCCAGTATCCCAACCTACCCTCAATTTATGGCCCGACCCTAGATGTTTTTATGGCCATGGAGATTTTTTTTTCAACTTTTAAAACAAATTAAGCATACAATTGTGTTTAATTATGTCAGATTCTCTAAGTTTATACTAATGTTTTGAAAAATCTGTAGTTAAATGTAGGTAAAAATTATTGAAAATATGGATCCAAAAGTGCTGACTTACCTAAACATATGTTCACTAAACATGGTCAGAAGCAAGGTCATAAGGTCAAGGTCTTTTTCTGGAGAGAATCTTTTTGATTGGTTGCAGGATCTGTATTGTTAGAATACAGACATGATGGACATGTCCATAAAGAAAAATACTAAATTGTACACTTTAACATGACCTCAGTAGTGACAGTCAAGTAATCCTAAACATGGCATAAGCTATCAATGGAGTTTTTTTTTGCTCTATTTTGTTCGTAAAATTGATTGCTGAGATATGATTTGTTTACATTATATATCAGTAATTATTGTTTGAATTAACATACCCACATGACCTGTAATTAGTACCTTATATAGTTACATATTTTCAAGGAAATAATGGCCCTGACAGTTTATTTTTCTATACTTGTTTTCATTGAATTTCTTACTTATACAAATGTATAAGTAAGAAATTCAATGAAAACAAGTATAGAAAAATGTAGATTGTAACTGCTATAAATTGTAATTAATTTTAGATAAAAAAATGGAATCAGAAGCTGCAGATCAGGGATCTGTTCCTGTAAAAAAAGATAAAGGACCATCTCCTGTACAGCAAGAGAAAGGCTCTTCACAGAAACAAGGGAAGGCATCAGGAAAAGGACAATCAACAAAAGAGCCAGAGAAGAAAAAAGAAAAACAAGCAGACAAAAGTGCTAAACAACAATCTGTGCCAAAAGGTAAGTTTGAGTTAGGACGGCATTTATGTTTGTAATACTATTTATTTTATTTAACAATGTACCAAAAGGAAGTGTTGTGGTTGGACGACAGTCATGTCTGTGGTACTAGGCTATTTAACAGTGTTCTGCCCAACAAACTGCCAGAAGGTAAGCTTGTGTTTAGACGGCTGAAAATAAAATAAAACACCTCTAAATGATTTCTTCTCAAGAACTGCTTGATAGATCAAGTAAAGGGTAAATTTCCCAGTAGCACAGAGCACCCCAAATACAGCCATAGAGCCATGCATTGCAAAGTAGGCACACAATAAAAAGAAACTGTAACAGAAAAATATAGCAGACGGGTTGCTTCAAAAATCCAAAAACGGGTACATTTTAATTTTATACAGAATACAAAAATGAGTTAGAGTAGATAAATGGGTAGGGGTTTTGGAAAAAGTGGAAAAAAGCAAGGATGAGTATTCAACAGGGAAAGCCACGCTACAAAAACGCAGTCTCTCCACACTGCAAACCACAGCAATGCATATGCACACACACACACAGAACAAACAAGCACCACCCAAGACACACACACAGACACACAAACAAACAGGAAAAAGCAACACAGTGGGACACGCCCAGGAACAATGGGCAGTCAAATATGGTGGTCACCTAACCTCAGTCATGATTAAAGGAGAGTGGGGGGTAAATGCAAAGGGGTGATGGGGGAAGAGGAAAGAAACACCAACAGCATACAAGACAATATATAACAAAAAAAGTTCGAAACAGACGAAAAAAAAAGTTGAAAATAGGGGCACAGCCTTGGAACGGTCTGTATCGTATATGAAGGAAACTTGGGGTTTAAAAGCGTTTAGGAAATGCAAACCTCACACTATATTTTCTACAATTTAGACAAGACAGTGTAAATATTATTACACTCCCAGATTTATCTAAGGCCACACCAAATTAATTTCTTGGTCATCGGATTTTTTCCAAAAAATTTAGGAGCGAGTGAGCGAAATAAAAATGAAAATATTTGTTTTTGGATTTCACCTATTTTTGGAGCGGGCGAGGAGTGATTTGAAGAAAAAAATAAAAAACCTTGTCACAAAAGTCAACAAGCACTGCAAAAACATATCAAAATGGCTTGAAAATACATAAAAGAACCAAAGATCCTCAGATGTTGAAGGTTTAATTACAAACTGTTCCCAAAATACATTACAAACATTTAGGCATTTAAACAAAATGGAGGGACAACAGGCAGATACAAGAAGATCTGGCAATTTGACCATATTTCTAGTGTATGGAACTAATGTGTTTGCTAAGTTTTATCCTAGACAAGCCAGTACCCTGACCACATAAAGGGTTTTGCCATAGATTCTTTGTCACTACCTAAGAATAAGAAAGCTGTTACTCTCATGTAGTGTATGACAGAAATCATTATATATATGGAAAATTCTGCAATCATCTCGCCAGTACATTTGGTATACTCATGACCTATATATCAAAGTGTCTGTCAACTTTCAATGCAATTTCACAAGATACCAGGAAATCCATCATTCACTGATGGCCAAATTCACTTGTAAATTCAATGACAAATTTTGCACTTTCTGTTCTTTGATTTCACATTTAACTTTGGCAAATAAGGAAAGACTTACTTTAGATGATGCAAGTCTGAACAATAAATGCATTATCATCTTCAGTTTCTTTTTGATAAATAGATCTGATGGTACCCATTAAACAAATCTGAAAAAGGATCTATAAACAGTTATATAATATTCTTGTTTTTCAACTCTACTTGAAAAATAAAAAAGTAAGCCTTTAATATATGTTTTCTTGGATTGTGAGTTTGTAAGCTCTTTAGGATTCCTTTGCCCTAATAAAGTTCCATGTGTGTACCCCTTCTCCGCAAGAAAATTGTGTTCATTTTAAATAGCTGATGGAAGCAATGTTCCAGTCCTTAAAATCAAAGTTATTTCAACAATACATTATCTATGATGTAACACTGTATGTGAAGTCCAAACTGAATTGTACCGCCTGTTCATCATTTAAGTACTACCAAATTACTGCTGATATAATTATGTGTATAATTTTAAGGATTGCAACAAAACGTTGTTTTAATCACCAGCCATTATTAAATGACACTGTTTTAAATAATGAGATATTTATGTTCATCTTGAAAAAAAAAGTTTGGCGGAAACTCTTTCTAATGATCTTTCAAGGATTTATTTACACAATCTAACTGTCATTTCGGCTGTCAGTTTTGCAAACTAGGGCAACACAGAGCCTCAAACATGTTCTTCTGGTGTTTTAATGGACAATTATGATTAAAATTATTAAATTTTATCAATGACTGTCGCTTCACAGTAATGATAAGGCCCCTAAACGGTGAAAAACACCTGCTCTGAAATTTTGGAATCGGTCTGCGGAAGCTGATTTTCTAAAAAGAAATGTTTTTGATTTTGGAAAAAAATGGAGCGGGAAATCCGTTGACCAAGTAATCAATTTGGTGTGGCCTAAATGGGGACAATTGGCCCTTAAGGAGCCGTTATAGCTGAGCTCAGGGTGAGCTGTTATGATCACTCACCATTCATCCATCCTCTGTCTGTCCGTCCACACTTTTCTTCAGATGACAGTTCCTTGGAGACTACTGGTTAGAATTTCATCAAGCTTGGTTAGTAGTGTCCTGGCATGATCCTCCATCTAGATTACTCAAATATTTCAGCTTGGCCCCTTTTAGGGGCAGCCAGAGCTAAAAAATTTAAACAATTTACTTCTCCTCCTGGACCACTTGATGGATCTGCATCAGACTTGGTCTGTAGCATCATTTGAAGGTTCTTTTTTATGTTTGTTCAAATGGGAGCACTTGGCCTTTTTTAGGGGCTGTGAGCTAAAAATAGAAAAATCTTAATAAACAACTTCTTCTCATGAACCGCCTGATGGATCTACTTCAGACTTGGTCTGTAGCATCATAAAAAGGTCCTCTCCCAATTTTATTCAAATGGCCACACTTGGCCTCTTTTAGGGGCTGCTAGAGCTAAAAATACAAATAACATGTTCTTCACAACTTCTTATTTTAAACAGCTTGTTTGATCTTCATAAAAACTTGATTGATATGTACATGTAGCATCATTATAAGGTCCTCTGCCAAAAATCAAATATGGGAACTTTGCCCAAATTAGGGGCCATAAGGGCTAAAACTGGAAATACCTGTAGATGACTACTTCTCATGAATGGCTAAATCGATCTTCACCAGACTTTGTTTGTAGCATCACTTTAAGGTTCTCTCCTAAATTTGTTCAGAGGAGTGTGCTTGACCCGTTGAAGGGGTTGTCTGTTATAGCTGAAAATAAAAATACTTTAAAATGACTTCTTCTCATGAACCTGTAGCATCATTGTAAAGTCTGCTCCGAAATCTGTTCAAATGGGGGCACCCCAACCATTTTAAAGGCTGTCAGAGCTAAAAATAGAAATGTCTTCAAACAGCATGTTCTCATGAATGGTTTGATGGATCTTCACTAAACTTGGTCTGAAGTATGATTGTAAAGTCCTCTCCAAAGATATTCAAATAGGGGCACCTGGCCCATTTTTAGTGACCGTTAGAGCTAAATGTAGAAATGCCTTTACACAACTTCTTCTAAAGCCCTCTACAGACGTTAGGTTTTTGTTGTACAACACTAATTATCTCAAAGATGTACAATTTTGAAATTGTACATTTTTAGCTCACCAGAACCAAAGGCTCAGGGTGAGCTATTAGGATGGGTCACTGTCCAGCGTCCGGCGTCCGTTGTCCGTAAACTTTTACTTCAAACGACATCTCCTCATAAACCACTAGGCAAATTTCTTCCAAACTTCACAGGAATGTTCCTTGGGTGAAGCTCTACAAAAATTGTTCAAAGAATTGAATTCCATGCAGAACTCTGGTTGCCATGGCAACCGAAAGGAAAAACTTTAAAAATCTTCTTTTCAAAAACCAGAAGCCGTAGAGCTTAGATATTTGGTGTGAAGCATTGCCTGGTGGACCTCTACCGATTTTGTTCAAATCATGACCCCGGGGTCAAAATTGACCCCGCCCCAGGGGTCACTTGATTTTACATAGAAAAATCTTTAAAAATCTTCTTCTCAAAAACCTAGAGCTTAGATATTTGACATGTAGCATTACATAGTGGACCTCTACAAAATTTGTTCAAATCATGACCCCGGGGTCAAAATTGACCCCGCCCCAGGGGTCACTTGATTTTACATAGGAAAATCTTCAAAAATTTTCTAAAAATAAACCTAAAGGCCTAGATCTTAGATATTTGACGTGTAGCAGTGCCTAGTAGATTTCTACAAAATTTGTTCAAATCATGACTTCCGGGGTCAAAATTGACCCCGCCCCAGGGGTCACTTGATTTTACATTGGAAAATCTTCAAAAATTTTCTAAAAATAAACCAAAAGGCCTAGATCTTAGATATTTGACATGTAGCATTGCCTAGTATATTTCTACAAAATTTGTTCAAATCATGACCTCGGGGTAAAATATTTGACGTGTAGCATTGCCTAGAAGATTTCTACAAAATTTGTTCAAATCAAGACCGCGGGGTAAAATTGACCCCGGTCCATGGGGTTACTTGATTGTACATAGAAAAATCTTCAAAATTTTCTAAAAATAAACCAAAAGGCCTAGAGCTAAGATATTTGACATGTAGCATTGCCTAGTGGACCTCTACAAAATTTGTTCAAATCATGACCCCCGGGGTCAAAATTGACCCCGCCCCAGTGGTCACTTGATTTTACATGGAAAAATCTTTAAAAAAATTCTAAAAATAAACCAGAAGGCCTAGATCTTAGATATTTGACATGTAGCATTGCCTAGTAGACTTCTACAGAATTTGTTCAAATCATGACCCCCAGGGCCAAATTGACCCTGCCCCATGGGGTTACTTGATTGTACATAGAAAAATCTTCAAAATTTTCTAAAAATAAACCAGAAGGCCTAGAGCTTAGATATTTGACATGTAGCATTGCCTAGTGGGCCTCTACAAAAGTTGTTCAAATCTTGACCCCCCAGGGTCAAATTGACCTAGCTCCAGGGGTTACTTAATTGTACATAGGGAAATCTTCATAAATTTTCTAAAAATAAACCAGAAGGTCTAGATCTTAGATATTTGATATGTAACATTTCCTAGTAGACTTCTACAAACTTTGTTCAAATCATGACCCCTGGGGTAAAATCGGCCCCGTCCCAGGGGTTACTTGATTGTACATCGGAAAATCTTCCAAAAAATTTCTAAAAATCATCAGTTTGACATTTGAAACATGTGGCTCATATTATTCTGGTGAGCGATCCAGGGTCATCATGACCCTCTTGTTCACATACAGACAGTATTCCATTCCCATATAAATCACAGAGATTTACCTAGTAAACATAGTGCATCAGGTACTGAAAAGAATGTAACTTTTAATAATAAAAATAATATTCACCTTTTTATGTCCCATGAATTTGACTACGCACGACACAAATGAGCCACGCCATGAGAAAACCAACGTAGTGGCTTTGCGACCAGCATGGATGCAGACCAGCCAGTGCATCCACGCAGTCTGGTCAGGATTAATGATGTTTGCTTTCAAAGTCTATTGCAATTAGAGAAACCGTTAGCGAACAGCATGGACCAGACTGCGCGGATGCTGGTCGGAAATGCACTATGTTGGTTTTCTCATGGCGCGGCTCCAATCATTTAACTTTTCAGTGTCATCCTTTTTCCATTATGCATTAGAAGCCATTTTATATTCAGATTAGTGTTTATTTTTTGGCCAATTGTTTCTGGAATTTCATTCACTTGCATCTTATCAACTAATTATTTACCAATTTGTTGCTTGTCAACGTGGGTGGTACGTAAGGCAAAACTTACGAAATAGAACATGTCCTAATCTGTAAGTCAAGACTTAAGATTTACGAAATCAAGGAATAGCATCATACACACGATAATATTTGGCTGTACATCTTGACTTTAATTGGTGTTGTACAACAAAAACCTACCGTCTGTAGAGGGCTTAACTGCTGTATGCAGATGACCACAATATGGAGACCTAAATGCATTGTGTATTTTTCGATCAAAATTTTAAAGACCTAGGAAGTGTCAAGTTTTTGGCACCTTGGCAGAATCACTGACCTTTGGTAAGCCAGCTGAATGGCTTTCTCACTTGAAAAAATACTTCAGTCCGAGCAAGGTTTCAAACCAACAGTGTTGAGGGGCAAGAGATTTGAAGTTAGCAGTTTTTATAATACTTTTCCAGACCAAGTTGAAGTCACTCTTGGCAGGCAAGTTGATATTAAATTTGACTTGTCCTGTCAGAAAACAATAAGTCTAACACACTATAATTACCCTTACTGAAGGGCTTGCCAGACAGTAGTCAGAACTACTCCACTAGGGTGAAGGACAGAGGGCAGATAGTTTTGAGAATAGACATGCAAGCCATTCAATATGTGTTTGCTTCTTTTTGGTATGGGCCTACTTTGCAATGCTGTGTTTGGGGTGCTCTGTGCTTCCGGGAAATCTACCCTTTTATCTTTTATTACATGACATGAAAAATTCATTTCTTATTTTTGTGCTCCCCCCCCCCCCCCCCCATCCCCCCATGAGTGGTGGGGGCATATAGATTTACTCTTGTCCATGCGTCCGTCTGAAGTTCGTGACACGCCTAGCTCAAAAAGTATTTGATATAAATTAATGAAACCTTGCATGAGTCTTTATCATGATATGAACTTGCGCACCTTCTATTTTTCATCTGGGTCTGCCCCCTATTTCTAGAGTTTTGGTCCCTGAAATAGTCAAAAATGCATATTTTCACCTTGTGACACGCCTAGCTCAAAAAGTATTTGATATAGATTCATGAAACCTTGCATGAGTCTTAATCATGATATGAACTTGTGCACCTCCTATTTTTCATCTGGGTCTGCCCCCTATTTCTAGAGTTTTGGCCCCTGAAATAGTCAAAAATGCACATTTTCACCTTGTGACACGCCTACCCCAAAGTATTTGATATAAATTGATGAAACCTTGCATGAGTCTTTATCATGGTATGAACTTTTGCAGTTTTTATTTTTCGCCTGGCTCTGCTTCCTATTTTTAGAGTTATGGCCCCTGAAATAGTGAAAAATGCACATTTTCACCTTGTGACATGCCTAGCTCAAAAAGTATTTGATATAGATTCTGGAAACCTTGTATGAGTCTTAATCATGATATGAACTTGCGCACCTCCTATTTTTCATCTGGGTCCGCCCCCTATTTCCAGAGTTATGGCCCCTGAAATAGTCAAAAAATGCACATTTTCACCTAATTATGTGCCTCACTCAAAAGGTATTTAATGTAAATTCATGAAACCTTGCTTGAGTCTTTATCATAATGTGACCTTGCACACTTGGCATTCTTCTTGAGAATTTTAGCATTTATTACTGAGCTATGGCCCTTGAAATAGCCAAAATAGTGGATTTTTTGTTTGTGATGCTCATAGCTCAAAAAGTATATGGTATAGAATAATGAATCCATTTTATAATTTTTTTTGAGGCTATACCCCATTAAGACTGCAAACATTTGAATGATTTCCCCATATTTGTGACAAATGTACCAGTGGGGGTACACTCTGTGTTTTACAGACACATTCTAGTTTCTTCTAAGGTTTTGACACTAAACCCAGCAAAATACAGCGTGGAATATAGACCCATCATATAGTATACACTTAATGAATGTCTTGCCAGTCAATAGGCAAAACTATTAGCACTCTGTACCTCGTGCATTGGTTCTGACTACTGAAGGGAGAGCTATTCAATAATAGATTTATTACATGACATCAGAAATAAATTTTCAGTTTTATTTTTAGCTCACCTGTCACAAAGTGACAAGGTGAGCTTTTGTGATCGTGCGGTGTCCATCGTACGTCGTCCGTCCGTCCGTCCGTGCGTGCGTGCGTGCGTGCGTCCGTAAACTTTTGCTTGTGACCACTCTAGAGGTCACATTTTTCATGGGATCTTTATGAAAGTTGGTCAGAATGTTCATCTTGATGATATCTAGGTCAAGTTCGAAACTGGGTCATGTGCCATCAAAAACTAGGTCAGTAGGTCTAAAAATAGAAAAACCTTGTGACCTCTCTAGAGGCCATATATTTCACAAGATCTTCATTAAAATTGGTCAGAATGTTCACCTTGATGATATCTAGGTCAAGTTCGAAACTGGGTCACGTGCCATCAAAAACTAGGTCAGTAGGTCTAAAAATAGAAAAACCTTGTGACCTCTCTAGAGGCCATATTTTTCACAAGATCTTCATGAAAATTGGTCAGAACATTCACCTTGATGATATCTAGGTAAAGTTCAAAACAGGGTCACGTACCTTCGAAAACTAGGTCAGTAGGTCAAATAATAGAAAAACCTTGTGACCTCTCTAAAGGCCATATTTTTCATTGGATCTGTATGAAAGTTGGTCAGAATGTTCATCTTGATAATATCTAGGTCAAGTTCGAAACTGGGTCACGTGCGGTCAAAAACTAGGTCAGTAGGTCTAAAAATAGAAAAACATTGTGACCTCTCTAGAGGCCATATATTTCATGAGATCTTCATGAAAATTGGTCAGAATGTTCACCTTGATGATATCTAGGTCAAGTTCGAAAGTGGGTCACGTGCGGTCAAAAACTAGGTCAGTAGGTCAAATTATAGAAAAACCTTGTGACCTCTCTAGAGGCCATATTTTTCATGGGATCTGTATGAAAGTTGGTCTGAATGTTCATCTTGATGATATCTAGGTCAAGTTCAAAAGTGGGTCACGTGCCATCAAAAACTAGGTCAGTAGGTCAAATAATAGAAAAACCTTGTGACCTCTCTAGAGGCCATATTTTTCATGGGATCTATATGAAAATTATTCTGAATGTTCATCTTGATGATATCTAGGTCAAGTTCGAAACAGGGTCATGTGTGGTCAAAAACTAGGTCAGTAGGTCTAAAAATAGAAAAACCTTTTGACCTCTCTAGAGGCCATACTTGTGAATGGATCTCCATAAAAATTAGTCAGAATGTTCACCTTGATGATATCTAGATCAAGTTTGAAACTGGGTCACGTGCCATAAAAAACTAGGTCAGTAGGTCAAATAATAAAAAAACCTTGTGACCTCTCTAGAGGCCATACTTTTCATGGGATCTGTATGAAAGTTGGTCTGAATGTTCATCTTGATGATATCTAGGTCAAGTTTGAAACTGGGTCAACTGCGGTCAAAAACTAGGTCAGTAGGTCTAAAATTATTAAAATCTTTTGACCTCTCTAGAGGCCATATTTTTCAATGGATCTTCATGAAAATTGATCTGAATATTCACCTTGATGATATCTAGGTCAGTTTTGATACTGGGTCACGTGCGGTCAAAAACTAGGCCAGCAGGTATAAAAATAGAAAAACCTTGTGACCTCTCTAGAGGCCATATTTTTCATGAGATCTTCATGAAAATTAGTGAGAATGTTCACCTTGATGATTTCTAAGTAAAGATCAAAACAGGGTCACGTACCTTCGAAAACTAGGTCAATAGGTCAAGTAATAGAAAAACCTTGTGACCTCTCTAGAGACCATATTTTTCAATGGATCTTCATGAAAATTGGTCAGAATTTTTATCTTGATAATATCTAGGTCAAGTTCAAAACTGGGTCACATGAGCTCAAAAATTAGGTCACTATGTCAAATAATAGAAAAAACGACGTCATACTCAAAACTGGGTCATGTGGGAAGAGGTGAGCGATTCAGGACCATCATGGTCCTCTTGTTAAATTTTTGACTTATAAGCCCGGTAAACAGGTGTCGAATATAGACTGGTCATATAGCAAATGTTGTGGACCAGCTATTTATATAAGGAGTCATGTAATAACATAAATTGTAGACAGGTGATTTAAATGAGAAGTTATGTATAATGAATACAAAATACCATATATATATCTTTGAAGGAACTAAGCCTGGTTCAGAGCCTAAGGAAGGGAGCATGGCTAGCAGTGGAGATGGGGGCCAACAGCTTACCAAAGCTCAGCTTAAAGCAATGAGACGAGAAAAACAGGTATGTGTTCTATCATTTTCGGTAACTTGTTCAATGAGGAGTTTTTCTCAACCAAGATTTACACATGGATAATGTAGTCTTGAATGGGAATTATGTCTCCCCCTCCCCCCACTGGGAGAGACATATTGTTTTTGCCCTGTCCGTCGGTCCTTCCGTCGGTCCGTCACACTTCATTTCCTCTCAATAACTAGAGAACCATTTGACCTAGAACCTTCAAACTTTATAGGGTGGCAGGGCTTATGGAATAGACGACCCCTATCGTTTTTGGGGTCACAGGGCCTGAACATGGAAAACAATTTCCGATCAATAACTTGAGAACCACTTGACCCAGAATGTTGAAACTTCATAGGATGATTAGACAAGAAGAGTAGATGACCCCTATTGATTTTGGGGTCACTTTATTAAAGGTCAAGGTCACAGCAGACAGAACATGGAAATCCATTTCCGGTCAGTAACTTGAGAGCCATTTGACCTAGAACCTTCAAACTTCATAGAGTGATAGAACTTACAGAGTAGATGACCCTTATTGTTTTTGGGGCCACTCCATCAGAGGTCAAGGGGCCATCTGTCCGTCACCCACATTTTCAGTCAGTAACTGGAGAACTATTGGACCTACAGCCCTCAAACTTAATAGGGTGATAGGGCTTACAGAGAAGATGACCCCTATTATTTTTGTGGTTACTAGATCAAAGGTCAAGGTCACAGGGGCCTGAACATGAAAATCCATTTCTGATCAATAACTTCAGAACCACTTGACCCAGAATGTTGAAACTTCATTATCATATGATGAATAAACATGAAGAGCAGATGACCCCTAATGCTTTTTGGGTCACTTGATCAAAAGTCAAGGTCACAGGGACCACAACATGGAAAACAGTTTCTGATCAGTAACTTGACAACCATTTGACCCAGAACCTTCAAACTTCATAGGATGATAGGACTTAAAGAGTAGATGATGCTTATTGTTTTTGGGGTCACTTGAGCTAAGGTCAAGGTCGCAGAGGCCTGAACATGGTTTCCAATTCATAACTTGAGAACCACTAGGCCCAGAATGTTGAAACTGAGTGGGATGATTGGACATGCCAAGTAGATGATCCCTATTGCAGCCAACCATCAGTGTCTCTTTGACTTTCACTCCTGTCCCCTATTGACTTACTGCATATACAACTGCATTTGGGGAGACATGCGCTTTTCTACAAAAGCATCTTCTAGTTTTGTATGCATTGCTATGTAGTCAGTAATAGTTTCAACCAGACTGTTTGAAACATATGGTAGGTAGATGTTTTATTTACAGATTTCTAAAAGTAGACAGCTGGATTGGCAATGACAGTTCCTAGATTTTGCTGCCGGTTGGACAGTAGATTAATCAATTTTTATTTAAAAAGAAAAAAATGTCTGTCTGTCAAACAGTTAAACATGCAGTTTTGCATATACATATACTTTGAATATAGCTTGACGGCTTTAGTTACTTTGTTGGTTTTTGGTTTGGCAACCTTTTACAGAAATTTTTCATTTATGTAAAGGTGGGCAATTAACCTAACTAGTGTTCCTAATTTCTGTACCAGTATAAAACTGTTCTCTGCAAGTAACTACCAACTTATGTATTTAAATCAGAGGTGGAGGACAAATTGTTTCTGGCAAAATGTCTTCCATCAAATCACCTCGGATAACATACACCTTTTCCAACGGTCGACTTGCATCAACAGGATACATAGATCTGCACACTGCTTATAGAGCTTAGTATATATTGTATTTAATCCAGGAGAGTTTCATCAATAGTGGATGAGTTAGGTAGTATATATATACTATGTATCTTGTAGGAAGCCCAAAGGGCTGCGAAGACTAAGGCCAAAGATGATAAGACAACAGCTGCCGCTCAGAAGAAAGAGCAAGCTGTACGCGTGCCAGATAGCGTGAAGGCAGATGTCCCAGAGACGCAGAAACGAGTGGCAAAGAAACTTGAAAAACAAATGATACCGAAGAGAACATCAGCGCAGAGAAAAGTTAGGCTGTTTAATCATCTACAGCAATATGAGAGAGAAGTCTCATTGACACAGTCTCTACAGTATGTGTTATTACTCAGATGAATAACTTTCCCCAAATGAAAACAAAGGATATTTTACTAATATGGTGGCTGCCTTGATGGCCAACTTTCATCTTGACATTGAAACAGTCCTTCATGAGAAATAGATTTTTAAAAATCAGCAGACCTTATTACTATAGGAACTGGCATTAAATGTTATGGCGAAAAAGGTAGACAAAAGTGTCTCGGCTCTGAATACTATTTGTTTTTTTTATACCATTTACTGTACTTAATAGTGTAAAGAAATTCTTTGAAAATTGAGTTGTTATTGGCCTATGTCAATACTTGAGCATATAATCAGTGTGTGAGATGCTAGAGTAGTGAAACTTATCTCCAAACTAGTATTGAAAACAGTCTCCAAACTCAAGTATTGAAAATGGTCTCCAAACTCGAGTATTGTAAACAGTTTCCAAACTGGAGTGTTGAAAATGGTCTTCAAACTCGAGTATTGAAAATGTTCTCCAAATTTGAGTACTGAAAATGGTCTCCAAACTGGAGTGTTGAAAATGGTCTTCAAACTCGAGTATTGAAAATGGTCTCCAAACTTGAGTATTGAAAACGGTTTCCAAACTGGAGTGTTGAAAATGGTCTTCAAACTCGAGTATTGAAAATGGTCTCCAAACTCGAGTATTGAAAATGGTCTTCAAACTTGAGTATTGAAAATGGTCTCCAAACTCTAGTATTGAAAACAGTCTCCAAACTCGAGTATTGAAAATGGTCTTCAAACTCGAGTATTGAAAATGGTCTCCAAACTCGAGTACTGAAAATGGTCTCCAAACTGGAGTGTTGAAAATGGTCTTCAAACTCGAGTATTTAATTGGTCTCCACACTGGAGTATTTAAACTTGTTTCTGAACTCAAGTATTGTGACTGGTCTCCAAACTAGACTTTTGAAACTGGTCACTGAACTCAAGTATTGAGATTTTTTTTTTGTCTGCGAACACAACTTTAGGATCCCTTGCACAAACCTTTTCAAGGAAGTACACTCAAGAGGGATTCCAGTATGCATTAAAAGTTAAGCTCTGTTATAACAATCAAGTTTTATTAAGTTAACATAGATTATATGTATGGTTTTTTTGGTGTAAATTTCAAGATTTTCAAGTGGAGGGATCCATCCAGCTGTAATACGTCTAGGACTACAGTATGCTGAGGGTGTGATCAGTGGATCTAATGCTCGATGTATAGCTCTTTTAGCGGCACTAAAGATGGTAAGTTTTTGATTTACAGGTGCTTTTTGTAAGCACCATGTCATTCCTATATTTTAAAATTTTCTCCAGAGTACCCCCTCCCGTACCTACCCCCACTTTCAGTTGTCCATTTTAACAATCACAAGAGTGCTGTTGCTACAGCAGATTGCCCTTGGAAGTGGTTTTGGTATATTTGGTAAATGTAAAATAAAAGAATGATTTTTTCCAGAAAGTAAGTAAGTTATTCACTCTTTTTCTATATTAAGATTTTCATTTTAAGTTTCCTATATTTTTACCTCCAAAATTGGCTAAAACTCCTATATTTAGGGCTAAAAAATGCCTTTTTTTTCCTATATTTTCATCAAAACCTGGTTGACAGTTGAAACAGAATGCTTTCAAAATTTTGCATGTCTTTGACATCATGAGGTGACAGCACAGAACAAGTAACATATCCCTAGCTTGCATTTTGTAAAAGGTTTTCTGTTTAATTTTGAAATCTCAGGGAAGTTTTTCAGAACCTACGAGGCCAAAATATTTAAAAATCGACACTTTTTATCATGACATGACTTCACAGGAGAGGTTTCATATTACTTGATTTTTATTGGAAATATTTGCTCCTTTTTCAACTTAGAAAATTGTTTGTTAACTAGTATTATTGCCTAGCATGATTAGACAACTCTCGTTATTATCTGTTTTAACTTAAGCATGGATTTTTACAGGTGATAAATGACTACAGCACGCCTCCAAAAGAAGAACTGTGTAGAGATCTCGCAAATAAAATCAAGCCATATATAAGGTATGCTGATTCTTTACTCTGTGATATCAGTAACATTCACGGGGGACTGCTTTACATGGATTTCATGTTTGCATCTACATGTATACCTATAAAATAAAATAAAATTCCAATTAATTTTATGCGAGGTGAAATTCATGTCTTCCTACCCTCATGAAAGAGCAGAGGGGAAACATGACTTTGTGTTAGATATAAGAACATGACACTTTCTTTTTGAAACACTTGTAAACCCTTTGTCTGAATTTGATATCTGAGGATATTCACATGCGAGGAAAAATCAAAATTGAGGCAGATGCCAGGAGCAGTTAACTTGAATTTATTTCCTGTGTGTACATTGTAACAGTTTACTTAATATTTCAGTTTTCTGAACCAGTGCAGGCCACTGTCAGTGAGTATGGGAAATGCCATCAAGTATGTAAAGTGGCACATTGCTCACACTCCGGGCAGTCTAAGTGACACAGAAGTAAGTGAAATTTTGAGATATAAAAAGGTAATTTTGATCAAGTTTATGGGTGTTGCACTTTCCGCTACCTCTCATGAACAGACTCAATTAAACCGAGTCTGCTATTATTTTCCTTGGTTGCATTCTGTGCTTCCAGAGGATCTTCTTTCAGATTTTATTTATTGTTTTTAACTTGTCATTGTAGTAACCTATCTTGCTGCTGTTATTCTTTGAATAACTGTCCTTTAATAAATTGTTTAGGCAAAATTTGATCTGTGTTTACTAGGCTGAATTCTGGTACAAACAGCTATTACAAAATCAGCAGTTACTGACAACACAACAGACAACACAGCAAATACAAACACAGCATTTACAAACACAGCAATAATTACAGATACAGCAATTATAACAAAATGTAGCAATTACAAACACAGATATAATTACAGATACAGCAATTACAATTATAGCAATAATTACAGACAGCAATAACAAATGTAGCAATTACAAACACAGATATAATTACAGATACAGCAATAATTACAGACAGCAATAACAAAAATAGCAATTACAAACACAGCAATAATTACAGATACAGTAATAACAAAATGTAGCAATTACAAACACAGTTATCATTACAGATACAGTAATAACAAATGTAGCAATTACAAATATAGCAATAACTACAGACAAGAATAACAAATGTAGCAATTACAAACATAGCAATAATTACAGATACAGCAATTATAACAAAATATAGCAATTACAAACACAGATATAATTACAGATACAGCAATAGCAAATGTAGCAATTACACACAGCAATAGTTACAGACACAGCAAAAACAATAATGAAATTTGGTCAGGATGATTGCCTTAATGAAATCTAGGTTGAATTTGAATATGGGTCATCTGAGGTCAAAAACTAGGTCACTTGGTCAAATCAAAGAAAAAACTTGTGTATGTGGTAGAGGCTGTATTTTTCAGTTGATCTTCATGAATTTTGGTCAGAATGATTGCCTTGATAAAATCGGTCGAGTTTGAACATGGGTCATCTAGGGTCAAAAACTAGGTCATATCTAAGAAAATGCTTGTTTTATCGCAAGAAACCAATTTTTTGGTCCAAGCTTAATGAAAATTGGTCAGAATATTTGTTTCCATGAAATCACTAGGTCAAACATGTTTTACACTGTTATGGTGTGTTTCTTAGGTGCGCGACCTAGGGCCATCTTGGCCCTCTTGTTGCATCTTGCATATAATTAAAATGTACTTGTTGTTTTGATTTTTGAAGCAACCCATCTGCTATATCTTTCCACTACAGTTTCTGTTTGTTGCAGACATACGGCATACTTTACAATGCATAACTCTGGCTGTGTTTGCTGTGCTCCCGTGAATTATACCCTTACCTTTTAATTTTTATGCTTTACCCAGGCAATTTCTCTACACTAGACACATATTGTTTTTTGATACAAGGTTGGAAGTTTTCCATCAAAATGGAACCATGGTACAAATTTTTTGTGTACTGATGTTTTAATTAACCATAATTACACGTCTGAATACTATTGTAATAGCATCTATACCACTGAAATGTGAACTTTTACATTTGTTCATTTTCGTTAATAAAGGCAAAAAAGCAGTTGTTCGATGCTATTGATGACTTCTTGAAAGAGAGAATCTTAGTAGCAGCTGAGGCCATCTCAACGGAAGCCTCATCTAAAATCTCCGACGGTGATGTCATTCTTGTTTATTCATGGTGAGTTTGTCTGTACCATTGTAAACAGTGGCCTCTTTTGTTTGTTGGCTGTCTTCAAATCACTTACCATTCACCATTGAGAGTTTGAAACCCCAGTTTAGGTCTAGAATTCCTTCATGTGAAGAAGTCATCCAGCTAACATATGGAAGGTTGGTGGTTCTATCCAGGTTGCCTGCCTGTGATGGAAGGGTGGTGGTTCTACCAAGGTTGCCTGCATGTGATGGAAGGGCGGTGGTTCTATCCAGGTTGCCTGCCTGTGATGGAAGGCAGTGGTTCTACCAAGGTTGCCTGCCTGTGATGGAAGGGCGGTGGTTCTATCCAGGTTGCCTGCCTGTGATGGAAGGGCAGTGGTTCTACCAAGGTTGCCTGCATGTGATGGAAGGGCGGTGGTTCTATCCAGGTTGCCTGCCTGTGATGGAAGGGCGGTGGTTCTACCAAGGTTGCCTGCATGTGATGGAAGGGCGGTGGTTCTGTCCAGGTTGCCTGCCTGTGATGGAAGGGCGGTGGTTCTACCAAGGTTGCCTGCCTGTGATGGAAGGGCGGTGGTTCTACCAAGGTTGCCTGCATGTGATGGAAGGGCGGTGGTTCTATCCAGGTTGCCTGCCTGTGATGGAAGGGTGGTGGTTCTATCCAGGTTGCCTGCCTGTGATGGAAGGGCGGTGGTTCTACCAAGGTTGCCTGCCTGTGATGGAAGGGCAGTGGTTCTATCCAGGTTGCCTGCCTGTGATGGAAGGGCGGTGGTTCTACCAAGGTTGCCTGCCTGTGATGGAAGGGCGGTGGTTCTACCAAGGTTGCCTGCATGTGATGGAAGGGCGGTGGTTCTATCCAGGTTGCCTGCCTGTGATGGAAGGGCAGTGGTTCTATCCAGGTTGCCTGCCTGTGATGGAAGGGCGGTGGTTCTATCCAGGTTGCCTGCCTGTGATGGAAGGGCGGTGGTTCTACCAAGGTTGCCTGCCTGTGATGGAAGGGCGGTGGTTCTATCCAGGTTGCCTGCCTGTGATGGAAGGGCGGTGGTTCTACCAAGGTTGCCTGCCTGTGATGGAAGGGCGGTGGTTCTATCCAGGTTGCCTGCCTGTAATGTAAGGGCGGTGGTTCTATCCAGGTTGCCTGCCTGTGATGGAAGGGCGGTGGTTCTATCCAGGTTGCCTGCCTGTGATGGAAGGGCGGTGGTTCTATCCAGGTTGCCTGCCTGTGATGGAAGGGCGGTGGTTCTATCCAGGATGCCTGCCTGTGATGGAAGGGCGGTGGTTCTATCCAGGTTGCCTGCCTGTGATGGAAGGGCGGTGGTTCTGTCCAGGTTGCCTGCTTGTGATGGAATGTCGGTGGTTCTGCCAAGGTTGCCTGCATGTACTAGAAGGTTAGTGTTTCTACCCAGGTTGCCTGCCCATGCCCATAGTAATGCCCAGAGGGTCACCTTGCATCTTTTCAACCACATCAAAAGGTGGAAAATCATCATACAACTCCATATGAAGTTCCAGAATAAATACAATAAAATGAACAGAAATATTTTGGTTTCATTAATTTATATTTATACTGGTCTTGAGCAAAAGATCTATAAATATAGATCTGCTCGTAGATCTGCTCACACAAATTTGAGAGTAAAATATTTCTAGATCTTACTATTACCATTCAAACAAGATTTTCTTTATTAATGAAGTCATTATCTCCTTACCATATTAAATAAGCATTTAGATACTTAAAAATAAATTGCATAAATTTTGATAAACTAATCCGGGTGATACCAGATTTAACAAGAAAACAGCCAGTTATCCTTTTATTTGTTTGAACATACATGTTAAGTAATTCTTCATAATGAATCAGGTCTGTCACAATGCAGCGCTTTGAATTATATTTGAGAATGGATTGACTGCTTAAGGTCTCTTGCTTGGAGTCACACTGGATTTGAAACCACTTCATGTGAAGATTCAAGAACAGTGGTTCAACCTTGATGAGTGCTTTTTTCCGAAATATTGCAGGGAATGACACCTGGGGTCTTCCTTTACCATCAAAAGTTGGAAAGTGGCGGTATGACCTGTACTTAGGTCAGTGTGAAGTTAAACCCATACAAAAAAAATGTTTGAGCAAATAAGTTAAAAGTAAGAAGCTTTGTGACAGGTAAATTTCCTCTAGATTCAGCAGTTGTAGGTTTATATCCAGGTCAGTCAGAATTTGATGATTCTCTCCACAAGTCTTTTCCACTGCAAGAGTACTGACCAAAAATCAAAGATGTGGCAATCATTGGCGCGTAATTGTGATACATTTTTAGACCTCCTTTATAGTCAATATAAAATAAATAAGTTTAATAAAATTTTGTATCAGGAAGATATTTTCCTTGTTTCTTTCAGTTCATCATTAATAAGAAGAGTGTTATGTGATGCACACAAACAGGGAAACAATTTAGAGTTATTGTTGCTGACAGTAGACCGAAAATGGAGGGTAATAATTTATTTGTAAACCCCCTTTCTTTCAGTGCTTTACCCAAAGACAAGGGTAATATTTACTACATCAATTTATCTGTGACAGTTCTTTATGTAAAATGGAGTGTAATCGTTTAAATATTCTCACTTTTACTGTTAGCGCCCAAGTGTGATCACCCATGTTTTGAAATATTTAAATAATGTCAAGTCTTGAAGAGTGGTTGATGACTCATTTTTGTTTGATGATAATGTAGATAAAGAAATTTTGGCATTCGTTATCAGTAGTTCTGTCTTGGATGTTTTTATGATTGGTAACATACTTGCAAGGCAATAATGAAAAAATATCTCTTTCCTTTTTCATCTTGAGGGGAGGGGGGATCGGTCTTGGAATCAGAAGTGAATTTTAGAGATATTTTGGTCACATTTGTTGAAATTCATTCATATATAAATTGATAGCTATGTTCACCTTTTTATGAATTTTTCCGCAGTCGGGAAAAAAACAGAAAAAAGGAAAATAAAAAATTGGCTACCTACCCAATCTTTATGTGGCGTTAATTACTTGTCCGTCAATCACAGTTTCGGTGCGTGATCAGTGGAATAAGGCGGGGTTTCAGGTCAATCGTTTAGAGTGGTGCAGATACACATTGAATGGTGCTAAATACGGGCAAGAGGGTGCAAGAAAAAAGGGCGTGGCACTCCGTCCTTATAAATCTCTCTCCATTCAACACTGTTATCAGAAAAGTAACCCTTAACCCAGTATTTTGTTTCTGGCCTGACTTGTACAAAACATTTCTGTGAAAAAATGAGAAACTCTTTTTCAACTTTGTCTTGTTTCAGGGAAAGAATGTCTCAGAAGGCTGGTCAAGGAGGGAATCAAATGTTCATATGTACTAATAAATGCTGTGTCCTATGTCATGTCAGAGGTAAATGCATATTTAAGTGCTTTCTTGTTCAACAGGTTGTTAACTAATTAGCTATGAACTAGAGTACAAGTTTTAATAAGTGAACAGACCAGTCAAACCAAGTGTGCTATAATTCTTCTTGGTTGCATTCTTTGCTTCCAAAAGTTCCTTTTTACAGGTTTTATTAATCTAGAAACATACACAATGTGATATTGTTCCCTTTACTAATGAATATTTTCTTTTTAATATTTTTAGCTCACCTGTCACATAGTGACAAGGTGAGCTTTTGTGATCACGCAGCATCCGTCGTCCGTGCGTCCGTTCGTGCGTCCGTCCGTCCGTAAACTTTTGCTTGTGACCACTCTAGAGGTCACATTTTTCGTGGGATCTTTACGAAAATTGGTCAGAATGTTCATCTTGATGATATCTAGGTCAAGTTCGAAACTGGGTCACGTGCCCTCAAAAACTAGGTCAGTAGGTCTAAAAATAGAAAAACCTTGTGACCTCTCTAGAGGCCATATATTTCACAAGATCTTCATGAAAATTGGTCAGAATGTTCACCTTGATGATATCTAGGTCAAGTTCGAAACTGGGTCACGTGCCATCAAAAACTAGGTCAGTAGATCTAAAAATAGAAAAACCTTGTGACCTCTCTAGAGGCCATATGTTTCAAGAGATCTTCATGAAAGTTGGTCAGAACATTCATCTTGATGATATCTAGGTCAAGTTCGAAACTGGGTCACGTGCGGTCAAAAACTAGGTCAGTAGGTCAAATAATAGAAAAACCTTGTGACCTCTCTAAAGGCCATATTTTTCATGGGATCTGTATGAAAGTTGGTCTGAATGTTCATCTTGATGATATCTAGGTCAGGTTTGAAACTGGGTCACGTGCGGTCAAAAACTAGGTCAGTAGGTCTAAAAATAGAAAAACCTTGTGACCTCTCTAGAGGCCATATATTTCATGAGATCTTCATGAAAGTTGGTCAGAATGTTCACCTTGATGATATCTAGGTCAAGTTCGAAAGTGGGTCACATGCCATCAAAAAATAGGTCAGTAGGTCAAATAATAGAAAAACCTTGTGACCTCTCTAGAGGCCATATTTTTCATGGGATCTGTATGAAAGTTGGTCTGAATGTTCATCTTGATGATATCTAGGTCAAGTTCGAAACTGGGTCATATGCAGTCAAAAACTAGGTCAGTAGGTCTAAAAATAGAAAAACCTTGTGACCTCTCTAGAGGCCATACTTATGAATGGATCTCCATACGAATCAGTCAGAATGTTCATCTTGATGATATCTAGGTCAGGTTTGAAACTGGGTCACGTGCCTTAAAAAACTAGGTCAGTAGGTCAAATAGTAAAAAAACCTTGTGACCTCTCTAGAGGCCATACTTTTCAAGGGATCTGTATGAAATTTGGTCTGAATGTTCATCTTGATGATATCTAGGTCAGGTTTGAAACTCGGTCAACTGCGGTCAAAAACTAGGTCAGTAGGTCCAAAATTATTAAAATCTTTTGACCTCTCTAGAGGCCATATTTTTCAATGGATCTTTATGAAAATTGATCTGAATATTCACCTTGATGATGTCTAGATCAGTTTCGAAACTGGGTCATGTGCGGTCAAAAACTAGGCCAGTAGGTATAAAAATAGAAAAACCTTGTGACCTCTCTAAAGGCCATATTTTTCATGAGATCTTCATGAAAATTAGTGAGAATGTTCACCTTGATGATATCTAGGTAAAGTTCAAAACAGGGTCACGTACCTTCGAAAACTAGGTCAATAGGTCAAATAATAGAAAAACCTTGTGACCTCTCTAGAGACCATATTTTTCAATGGATCTTCATGAAAATTGGTCAGAATTTTTATCTTGGTAATATCTAGGTCAAGTTCAAAACTGGGTCACGTGAGCTCAACAACTAGGTCACTATGTCAAATAATAGAAAAAAACGACGTCATACTCAAAACTGGGTCATGTGGGAAGAGGTGAGCGATTCAGGACCATCATGGTCCTCTTGTTATAATAATTCATATCTGAAATATGACTATAAAGTTTTATTAATGAATATACAAAAAGGTACAAACCTTCATCCACTTGACTATCTCCAGAAATAAATATTTCAATAACATATGTATTTTTAGCTCGACTATTCGAAGAATAGTCTAGCTATTCTACTCACCCTGGCGTCGGCGTCAGCATCACACCTTGGTTAAGTTTTTGCATGCAAGTACATACAGCTATCATTTAAAGGCATATAGCTTTGAAACTTATTTATTCTTTTTCTAGGTCAATTACCAACCTCACTGGGTCAAGTTCCATAACTCTAACATGTATTTTGAGCAAATTATGCCCCCTTTTGGACTTAGAAAACTCTGGTTAAAGTTTTACATGCAAGTTACTATCTCCAAAACTAATGCAGATATTGAATTGAAACTTCACATGTGTCTTCGGGGTTATAAAACTAGCTGATAGCACCAAGTCCCATAACTCAGACCTTCATTTTGGCCAAATTATGCCCCCTTTTGGACTTAGAAAATTCTGGTTAAAGTTTTGCATGCAAGTACATACAGCTATTACTAAAAGGCATATAGATTTGAAACTTTTTTTTTCTTTTTCTAGATCAATTACCTACCTCACTGGGTCAAGTCCCATAACTCTGACATGTATTTTGAGCAAATTATGCCCCCCTTTTGGACTTAGAAAATCCTGGTTAAAGTTTTACATGCAAGTAACTATCTCCAAAACTACTACAGATATTCAATTGAAACTTCACATTTGTCTTCGGGGTTATAAAACTAGTTGATAGCACCAAGTCCCATAACTCTGACATGTATTTTGGGCAAATTATGCCCCCTTTTGGACTTAGAAAATCCTGGTTAAAGTTTTGCATGCAAGTACATACAGCTATTACTAAAAGGCATATAGATTTGAAACTTATTTTTTCTTTTTCTAGATCAATTACCTACCTCACTGGGTCAAGTCCCATAACTCTGACATGTATTTTGGGCAAATTAATGCCCCTTTTTGACTTAGAAAATTCTGGTTAAAGTTTACATGCAAGTAACTATCTCCAAAACTACTGCAATATTAAATTGAAACTTCACATGTGTCTTTGGGGTTCCCCATCGTACTAACTGAAGGTCTTGTGCAATAAGCCCCTTTTCATTTTTCCCTTCAGGGCACCATGCACTCAAAAAAGATGCAAGCCACATAGGCCTATAATTGTTTTGGATGAGTTTTTTAAAAATTGGAAAAGACACTAAAAATATACCCTTTTCTTTTTCAGTGCCTGAAATGAGACTTCCACAAGGACTGCCTCTTAAAACCCATCGCATACCTGAACCAACATCGGGCTTTTTCGGGGGTTTTGGGAAAAAGGCCCCGGGTCATTTTGGGGAATTTTTTTTAAAATGGGGGTAAATTGTCAAATTTGGGAAATAACTGAAAAATTTTTTTAATTAAAAATATTTTTAAAATTTTAGTTAAAAATTTTACTGTAAAGTACCCCCTTTGAAATTGAGAATTTTTTTTTCGATTTTTTTCCCAAATATGCCTAAAAATACAGAATTTTTTCTTTTGTCTTTAAAAAATTTTTGTTACAGTTTGTTTTTTCCCCAAAAGTTTACTAAAATTTACCAAAATAGAATGGCAAAGTGGTGTATTTTCGGGAAAAAAACTGGGTTGCAAAATATGGACATGTTTTAAGGTGTAAGAACCCCTTTCAACATTTTTTTGGGTACTAATTAAATTAAATTTGGTTTTTTTTTATGCTTTTGAGAGGTTTTGCATACAAAAAACATTCTTCGGGCAAAAATGAAATTATTTTTTTCCGAGGAAAAGACTCTGTTACTAAAAATAAAAATGATTTGGGTTTTTTTTCCAAACTTTGTTTTTTTACTTGCAAACAAAAAAAATTTTTGAAAATTTCTGTGAAAAACAAAAATAACTGTTTCATTTGGAAATTTTTCATTGGATTGGGATTTTTTGATCCAGATTGGGAAAAAAAAGCCTATTGGCATTGTGAAACCGAATATGGGCCCCTGAATGGGTGAAAAACCCCCGAACATTTTCAACACCAGGGGGTTATAAAAAAAATCTGATAATGAAAAAAGGTACCCAAAACTACTTTGGGTGACACAAAAAAAATTATATCGATAATCCTGGATTAATTTCACTGGCAAGACAAATTTAAATTATTTGCCCTTTTGCTCTATGTTGCTTTTTATAAACCAGTTTTTCTTTGGGGCAGCATAAACCTGCTTCTGAGGGGAAAAAACCCAAATTTTTTATTAAATTTCTGCTGTTTTTCACTGGAAACGGGGATTGTTTGAAAAATTTGATGAAATACATTGACTCTTTCCGATAATCTGTGTTAAAATAAGTAAGCCTATAGATAGTCGGGAAAGGTCACCTACCAAAAAAATCAAAAAAAATACCAATAAAACCTTGAGATGTCGATGGTTGCGGGTTTTCGGTAGTTTTATTTTCTGTTTAAAATCCAGTCATAAATTATATGATATACATAATGAGAAAAATCAATTTTACGTGCCTCAACTAAATAACTCTGCCTGACCTATTTTATGTTTAAACCATAGGCTGGAAAAACTTACCATTGATAGATCTTAAAAAATGTCAGTTGAGGGGATACGTAAATAAAACTCTTTTCTTGATTTTCTTTCCGATTTTTCAAGGGGACTACTGTAACTGGTAAAAAAGCGATATTCAAATAAAGCGCAATCAAAAGAAGCCTATGCCTTACCGTTATTCCTTATGGGGATAATAAGCCATGCCCTCCCCTTTAACCATAATTTTGTCTCAAAAAGGGGGCCATACCCGGGTTACTGTAACAAAAAACAGATAAAAAAAAGACAAATTTAACGGTATTATCCGTATAATTGTTTATCATAAAAAAGGGTGACAATTTTCTTACCGTGAATAGTCTTGGGTTAAAATTTAAATGTCTTTTTGTCTGAAAAACAAATTGTTCACGTAACTTTTTTTAAAATAAAAAATTTTTTAAGAAATTAAGAAAAAGATTGAATCCAGAAAAGTTGTTTGCGTTGTCAAAACAGTTTGCATTTTTTGAAAATTTTTGAAAAGAGACGATAAAGTACTCTTAGTGTTAAAAATTTGAAGGGCCGAGAGAGAACATTTTTCCCAAAATTAGAATTTCCATTAGTATAATACGTAGCCTATGCAAAAAAAAGGGAATAGCCCCACTGGGGCCTTCCATACCATTTTTATTTTCGTTTCTCAAATAAAGGTAACACTGCCCCAAAAAACCTAATATTCAAAAATACCCCAAAACGTTTTTCTAAAACGCTATCAAAAAAAGAGCTTCATAAAGCGCGCTCGCTATTCAAAAAATTTTATTGAAAGGGGGTCAAATTTTTCCCGGATATTCAGACAAAAAAAATAATAGATTAACAACAAGTTCCTGAAATTATTTTGATTTCAAGTCTTGCACAAATCGCATATATGACCAATTTTAAAAGCCCAAAAAAGGGCCTAATTCATCAAAATATTTATGTACTTTTTGCTTACAGAGGGAAATCAAAATGATAAACCAAGTGTTCAAAGTTAAAACCCATATGTCAATATTTTGAAAAAACATGGACTTGTATGAAAACAGAACCAATTTAAATCCAAAAAGGACCATAATTCAGCCAAAAATAGTGACAATTATTTCTTTTTCACAATAGACACTTTTATCTAAACAAAATAAAATTTTTCAAAGCCTATTCAACATTTTTAAAAAAAATAAAGGGGAAATAAAAAACTTAACCAAGTTTCTAAGTCAAAAGGGGCCTTTTTCGCCAAAACCCTTTGAGGATTTTCTTTTTCCTATAACGGGACATGGTGATGGTAAACAAGTGTTGAAAGTTTCAAAGCTTTATCTTAAAGACTTTTTTCAAAATTTAAAACGGGACAAAAATTTAACCATGATTTCTAAGAAAAAGGGGCCAAATTCACCCAAAAATCCTTGATGGAGTTATGTGCCTTGCCTTAACGGGCCATGAAGGGTAAAAATGTTGAAATTTCAAACTTTTCTCAAAGACATTGTCAAAATGTGGACTGGTACAAAAACTTAACCAAAGTGTGACCCGACGCCGCCCGCCGTGGTAGTAGGATAGCTCTTTTATTCTTCAAATAGTCAGCTAAAAAGTCATATTTTTGGCTTAATATAAGCGCATACAAAAAAGGCGCAAAAAATGTCAAAAAAATTATTATAATAAAAAAAATTTTTTAAACCAGTTTTTACGTTTTTTGTGTGCCATGAACATCCTTTCGATTATCGGAATAAAATAAAGATCAAATTTGTCAAAATCACTTAAAATTTGGTACAGGAAAACCCCACCCAAAAAAGGTTCTCACTATGCATGTACAAGATGACAAAAAAGAATCTTTGATCTCACACACAAATTTTATCTTTTTTTTTTTTCTTATCAATTTTTTTTACAATTCGCTCTAAAAGATAAAACACATATTTGAAAGTCAACTTCGAAATGCATAAAAGTTACAACAAACCACTGCTGTATGAAGGATGCATCGGCCCTTTCACTGTAGTGAATCATTTTGGGGTTTCCAAAGATAAAAGGGAAAAGGGGGATTTCTCAAAGCTGACCCACAAAAACGCCAGAGAGCCACCATTTGCAAAGTAGGGGCCCCAAAAAAAGAAGCTGTAAGGAAAATATTTGATGGGGGTTCTTCAAAATACAAAAATCATTTTAATTTTTAGCAAAATAAGGGGGGAGGAAGGGGAAAAGGGGGATGGGGGGTTTAAGGGGGAAAATAAACAAGGGGTGAATTACAAAAGGGGAAACATGTTCCTTATTTAAATTTTATTAAACAAACCCCAGTACGCAACATTTATGTATAAAACAAACCCCACACACACCCACACACAAATAACTAAAATGGAAAACAAACATAAGATATAAACACTGTAAGGGCAAACGCCCCAAAACAACAGACCACAACCACAAAAACTCCATAATAGGAAAAAACAACATCTGTACCGCCTTAGGGTTCTGGCACCTGTTACGTGGGCATGTGTCTTATTCATGTTAAAAGGGGGGGGATCAAAAAAAAGGAGCACAAAGCCCGGGGGAAAAGGGTTCTTTGCCTGACTGAAAAGAACAAATCCGTTCAAACAGAGGATTTTAGTCACTCCGCCAGTTCTACACCCGGGCCAAAACTGTGTCCAGGATTCTTTTTCTCTCCTTTTTTTCTTGAGCCGGGTTTTTAAACCCCTGGGGTTCAAATTGCATTCCTCATAAAAATCCAGGAACCAAGGGTTTATGCAAAGGTTCCCACCAGTGGACATGCATAGATAACTTGCCCGTGAATAAGAATAACCTTTTTTTCCATTAAACTCTTGAGCAAAAAAGATAATAACTATTTTATTTAATTCTACTAAAATTTTTGGAGTGAGGGCTTGTAGTCCTTTCATTATAAAAAAATATCATAAAATGTAAACTCTGGGAATGAGTTTAATAAATCCATGTAAAAAACTGAAGTAAATTTATCTCTTTACCATTGCTGCTTGACTTGACCTTTCTTCTTTTTTTCATGCATGTTGTTATTTTTCTAAAATGTTTCTTTTGGGGATTTTTCTCGAGGAAGGTTATAAATACCTTTGCGGAAGAAGTGCAACTTAAAAACTATAGTGGGCAACCCAAAGTAGAAATGACTGGGGCAAGGGTCATGACTGTCAGACTACAAAAGGCTATGGTCTGTCAAAGATACAAACCTGTGTGCACCACCAGGGTCCTTTGGGGCCCTCTCCCGGATCCTTATTTATGGGACTGCTGTGGTGCTGCATATATTGGAAAAAAGCTTAAAAACCTGGTGATACCCTTTCAGTGAGTAAGTAATTCTTTTTTATCTTACACAAACCCCCTTTTCAAGCTTTTTTAATAGTTTCAACTTTTTTAAATCAAAATTCAGTGAAAATTGAAATGATTATTTCTTGTGTTCTTTTTAAAGTCTTTTTGGTATTTTTATTTATTTTTTGGCTGGAGTGTTTTGCATAATCATTTTCATGATCCACTTAATCTAACTTGCTTGATACGAATTTTTGGTTAAACAACAAAATCCAAATTTCCCCGCCTTTCCTTTTTTTTTCTTTTAAAATTATTTCGTAAAAGCGAAATCCTTGATAAAAATCGGGAGATACGAACACATTTTGGAAGTCCCATAACTTAATATTATTTTTTTTCCACTTTTGATACAAATTTAATTTTAAAGTCGGGGACTTAAAATATGTTGAAATAAAATAAGGTCAGTTTGTGCCCTGTGGTAAATTGCAATGGAAGTTCACACTTATTCACAAAAAAACACCGTCCTTGGGGTACATGTCAATAAAATAATTTTAAACAATTACGTCGATTTAAAGGGGGTTAATAATTTTTAAAAACATTGACATTCTATTGTATACAGAAGGTGTGTCCTTTCAAAATATACAAACTTTTTTACTCTTTAAAAGCTTGTTAATAGTCAAGCTCATGTTGGAAAGGGGGATTAACTTGGGGGCTCTTGCCTCGAACCCGCACATTAAAATTAAATTAATACGTTTTAACTAGTATGACTTTTTTTTGAGTAATTTCAATGTTTCTGAATGAAATTGCTTAAATTTAAATATTAAATACTTTCATGTATCATAAAATTTTTAATCTTTCCCCATATACCATGATACTGCCCAAAGCTCGCAAATTACTGGGGCATCATTCATTTTCAATTTCGTTTGATACAAAAATATTCGTAGGTCCCTGAGTTCTATAAAGCGATTTGATTGTATTTTCATTTTGTTTTTGATAATTTTAGATTAAAAATGTCTAAAATGAAAAGTGCCATATTTTTGGAAAAAAAATTACACAATTTATTAACCATTTTCCTGTATGCTGTCTGTGAAATATCTTTAATACACATACACTTTAGAATATTATGAATACAGCAACTAACATATAATCACAAATGCTTCCATGCAGTATTTACAGTAATTTCCTATGAGCAGAAATATCTTCTTATATAATTATTGTCTTGTGATGATAAAGGAGATTTCCAGCCATTAACAGACCTATTCTGGACATTGCATTTTCATAGAATGCTTGTATTTGATGCATTAATTTAGTAAAATTACATTGGAATGAAAAATATAAGCATTTGATAATTTCTTATTTACAGACTGGATATCTGGCATTTCATGCAGAGATTGTCTGTTGGATGCACAACTGATGCCGATCTATTGTACTGGACCTTCATGGGTTGTCAGCCACTGTATCTTCAAGTGGGAGGATGAAGCCGTCAAGACACTCCCAGTCCTTTTGACAACTGGCAGGCTTGACATGTTGCCCTTTGGCATCTAGTGCTAGTTTTATAATATTTAGCTTATAAGACTGGAATTTTGACCAAATTCAAAGAATTTTGACTCTAAGGTGAAAAAGTGGACTAACTGCATAATAAGATATCTATACCTTTGCACAGGGTAGTTCCGAGTATGTTATTTGAGTGAGGATAAATTACATATTATTGTACATTACGTTCTCATCTGTCTGTGATATTTACATATTTTCATGAAATTTCCTTAAAACCATGTGTATTTACAATATAAATATTTCTTGCATGAGTTCTTTTGACCACTTAATTTTATTATTTTCTGTCAGCAGTTGAACTTCATTTCATAAAAATATTTCTTATCAAATACTGCAAATGTGATTATTTTTGCACAGATTTTTTTTACAAAATCGTGAATCCAGTTAAAATGTACGCATAACACATCTCGGTTTATATTAGGAAAAGTAAGCATCATGAGGAATTTCATTCTTTGTGTATGTGAATATTTCAGCATGTTAACCAGACCAGAAGTACCATTTTCATCATTATTTAAAAATTGATACCATGAATACTTTGACCGTTCGGAGAAATAGACAATTCATCATTTTAGTCATTTTTGTATTTCAGAACAAAAATGTAGCTTATAACAATTTTTTAAAAGTTATCAGTTCAAGAACAGGAGCTATCCATATTAGACAGCACGCTGCTTGACTCTGAATTAGAGCTTTGCCAGTAAAAGGGTCATAAATCTGTCAAAACTCAGTCAGAGTTATGGGGATTGTTATGTCTCACCCCTTCTTGGGGAGACATTGTTTTTGCCCTGTCCGTCCGTCCGTATGTCACACTTCATTTCCGATCTATAACTGGAGAACTATTTGATCTAGAACCTTCAAACTTCATAGGGTTATAGGGCTGCTGGAGTAGACAACCCCTATCGTTTATTGGGTCACTCTGTCAAAGGTCAAGGTCACAGGGGCCTAAACATTGAAAACCACTTCCAATAAATAACTAGAGAACCACTTGACCCAGAATGTTGAAACTTCATAGGATGATTGATCATGTAGAGTAGATGACTCCTTTAGTTTTTAGGGTTACTCAGTCAAAGGTCAAGGTCACAGGGGCCTGAACATTGAAAACCATTTCTGGTCAATAACTTCAGTACCACTTGGCCCAGAATGTTGAAACTTCATAGGATGATTGGTCATGCAGAGTAGATGACCCCTATTGATTTTGGGGTCACTCTGTTAAAGGTCAAGGTCACAGGGGCCTGAACATCGAAAACCGTTTTCAATCAATAACTTGAGAACCACTTGACCCAGAATGTTGAAACTTTATAGGATGATTGGAATGCAGAGTAGATGACCCCTGTCAATTTTTGGGTCAGTCTATTGAAGATCAAGGTCACAGGGGTCTGGTCATGTAAAATCATTTCCGGAAAGTAACTTGAGAACCACTTGACCTAGAATGATGAAACTTAAAAGGATGGCTGGACATGCAGAGTAGATGACCCCTATTTATTTTGGGGTCACTTGATCAAAGGTCAAGGTCACAGGAGCCTGAACAGTGTCTTGAGAACCACTAGGCCAAGAGTGTTGAAACTTAGCGGAATGACTGGACATGCCAAGTAGATGATCCCTATTGCAGCCAACCATCAGTGTCTCTTTGACTTTCGCTCCTGACCCTATTGACTTCTTGCCTATAGGACTTTGCATTGGGGGAGACATGCGCTTTTTTACAAAAGCAATTTCTAGTTTCTTAAAGTGTAGCCTTTGATAGTAAATAACTATTTTAAGTCAATAGCTTTGATAGTTACAGAGATATTGAACGTTATATAAAACTTTAACCAAAAAATTCTAAGTTAAAAAGGGACATAAATCTTTCAAAATTCAAATCAGAGTTATGGAGATTATTTCTCCTGGTGTAGACAAAGTAGTTTCAAGTCAAAAGCTTTAATAGTAACAGAGATATTTGACTGTATCAAAAACAAAAAGTTCTAAATTAAAAAAGGGCATAACTCTGTCAAAATTCAAACAGATTTATGGGGATTGTTTCTCCTCATATTGTTTTTCCCCATAAACTACCTAATTGATTAAACAGGTTTAATTTTAACTATGACTGAAAAAATTCTCTACACATATGACACATAAACTTTCAGATTGAGATGATTTTCTAAAGTTGCCACTGGGTCAGTTTTCAAGCCACTTGTTACGTTATTACTTAGCACCCTGGTGCACAACATGTCTTTCTCTATTCACTATCTACTATGCCATTCACAGGGACCACTACAGTCTAATTAACATGAATCTGCATGGGGATTGTAGATAGGAAAATAATTTTGTGATTTATTTATTGCAGAGATTAATCTACCCCCCTGACGTAAGTAAAAAACTTTGGAGGTATGTTGAATAAAATGTATTTAATTCATTCACAAAAATTATTTGAAGGTATCTTTAAACAAGAGGGTCATGATGACCCTGGATCGCTCACCTGAGTAATATGAGCTACATGTTTCAAATGTCAAACTGATGATAAAATATTAAGAAAGTCAGAGTAGGTCACATTCATGGTCAATGAAATTCAGTCTTACCATTTGTGTGCAAAACTGTATGTCATCAAAATTTCAAGGCTGTATCTTAAAAAACAAGAAAGTAGGTCAGTAGGTCAAGGTCACAGTCAAGTGACATCATATTACTTGGGGTCATTAGGTCATTATAACTAAATAGTCTTGGAAATAGGATCAGATGAATTTTAAGTATTTTTCCTATATAACTCACATAATAACTAAGTGACCCCAGGGCAGAGCCTCTTTTAACCACAGGGGCATAATTTGAACAATTTTGGTAGAGGACTACTAGACAATGCATCATAACCAAATATCAAAGCTTACATTGTATGATTTCAGACAAGAAGATTTTTAAAGCTTTTTCCTATATAAGTCTATATAAAACTTGGGACCCCTAGGGCTGGGCCTCTTTTCACCCAAGGGGTACAATTTGAACAATTTTGGTTGAGTACCAGAAGACAATGCTACAAACCAAATATCAAAGGTCAAAGTGTTGTGGTTTCTGACAAGAAGACTTTAAACTTTTTTTCCTATATAAGTCTATGTAAAACTTAGGACCCGTGGTTGGTAGAGGACCACTAGATGACGCTACACACCAAATATCAAAGCCCTAGGCCATGTGGTTTTGTACAAGAAGATTTTCAAAGTTTTCCCTATATAAGTCTATTCAAACCACGTGACCCCCGGGGCAGCGCCATATTTGACCCTTGGGGGGATAATTTGAACAATTTTGGTGGAGGACCACTAGATGATGCTACATACCAGATATCAAAGCCCTAAGCCCTGTGGTTTTGGACAAAAAGATTTTTAAAGTTTTTCCTTTTGGTTGCCATGGCAACCAGAGTTCTCCATGAAATTCATTTCTTTGAACAAGTTCGAAAGGGGGCCACCCAAGGATCCTTCCTGTGAAGTTTGGTTTAATTCTGCCCAGTGGTTTTCAAGAAGATTTTTTAGAAAATGTTGATGGACGGACGACGCACGACGGACATTGATCGATCACAAAAGCTCCAGTCTCTTCCCTCTGTTTTTTTTTGTCTTATCAAGGATTCAAACAATTCATAAATAGAATTAAATTGAAAGTATTTTGATATTCTGCATTTTCAAATTTAAATTGTAATTTATTTATACTTACTGGGATCTTTTACAATTAGTGAAAATTGATTTCTCTCTCTATCTTAGTACTCACCAAGTCATAAAAGCAAAGCACTACTTATTGAAATCTTGGGGCAGTAGGCCAAAGGTTACATTACATCATGTACACAGGTTTGCAATGATCCTAATGAGACGGTGATTACTAGCGGGTATGAAATCTGTCCCCGGTTCAGAATCACATTTGTCCAGTCTTAGAGACAGAGATAAGAGATATTGTAAATTTTTTCAGAAAGTGGTATCAGAGAGGATTGATTTTATGGTCAGGTGCTTTATATTTAATGTCTCTAACGACTGATGCCAGTCTAATCTGAGTTTTCAATCTGTATCACATACTTAGTTTTAGACTAGCTCCTAGACTATATCTTTTTTTACATTTTTATAAATTAAATATAGTGAACTGAGCCAGTCTATATTCTATGTCCAATATCATATCAATGATAACATCATCTCTAAAATAGACTGGCTTTTGTCTCTATAAAATTAAATTCATCAAAAAATGAAAAATGTAGAAATATATTATTATCAGTCTAACTGAAAGTTTCAACAGTTTGGAAGCTTTGGTAGTTTACTTTTGATGGAAAGAGATCTGAGTTCAAATCTCAGCTAAAGCGTATAAACATGTTGTAATACTGGTATGTTTTCCATTGTCATAAATATAAATTGTACATGATGGATAAAACTCACTTTTTTGAAAGCTGAATTTGTTTTGTAGAATAATGAATAATTTCCTTCACAAAATCCCCCTCCCCACCCAAACCCACCCCATACTGCTTAGTGTAGATCTATATGGCAACAAAAATTTGCAGCTAAGTTTAATCATTATTGTACCCCCCGACAACAAAGTTGTAAGGGGGGGTATACTGGTTTCAGGTTGTCTGTCTGTCCGTCCGTCTGTCTGTAGACACAATCTTGTGCGCACCATCTCTCCTCATCCCCTTGATACAATCTAATGAAACTTCACACAAGTGATCAGTAGCAACAGTAGTTGTGCATCGGGCATGTTAGGTTCTTTCAGAAAAAAAATTGCAGAGTTATGGGACTTTGTTTTTTGTTACTACATGTATACTATATACATAAACACAATCTTGTGTACACCATCTCTCCTCATCCCCTTGACACAATTTAATGAAACTTTACACAAGTGATCAGTAGCAACAGTAGTTGTGCATGGGGCATGTTAGGTTCTTTCAGAAAAAGAATTTGCAGAGTTATTGGACTTTGTTTTTTGTTACAACATGTATACTATATACATAAACACAATCTTGTGTACACCAACTCTCCTCATCCACTTGACACAATTTAATGAAACTTTTTACAAGTGATCAGTAACAAAAGTAGTTGTGCATGGGGCATGTTAGGTTCTTTCAGAAAAAAAATTGCAGAGTTACGTGACTTTGTTTTTTGTTACTATACTATATACATAGACATAATCTTGTGCGCACCATCTCTCCTCATCCCTTTGACACAATTTAATGAAACTTCGCAACAGTAGTTGTGCATGGGGCATGTTAGGTTCTTTCAACGACAAAAATTGCAGAGTTATGGGACTTTGTTTCTCGTTAACATACTATGTAGATACAGTCTGCATATGCAGTCTTGTGCGCGCCTAATCTTCCGAACCCTTGCACACAATTTAATGAAAGTTCACACAAGTGATCAGTACCAACCCTAGTTATGCATGGTGCATGTTACGTTCTTTTAGATAAATATTCTGCATTGTTATGGGACTTTGTTTTTTGTTACTATACTGTATACATACAGTCTATATACATACAGTCCACATAATTATGCAATCTTGTGTGCGTCAAATTGCAATGTACTGTACATTCATCACCTTTAGTGATAGCTCTAGTTATTTATGTAATATATTTCACTTTGTGAATTGTCATTGAATAAAATCATTGGAGTTCAGATGCAAAAGAATTATATCAATTGGACAGCAAACATTCAAGTTCTTTTAGCTTAACTATAATTAAAAGAAATTTACTGGCTTATTCTTGTATAACACGTGATTTTTTTATACTCAGTATTTTAGTATGTTTCGTAATCTTCATAATTTCTTTTTCCTGTATTACTACATTGTTAAGTTTTAACCCTTACCCTGCTTAATTTCTGTAATGAACTTGTCCATCTTTCAATTTGGACAGTACCATTAACTGTTAAAGGGTGCACACCAAAAATATAGTGAATGAATGGCAAACAGTGTAGGTCATGATCAGAGTGCACGGATGTGCAGGCTGATCATGATCTGCACTGGTCGCAAAGGCAGAAACAATTGTTTCCAGCATGATAAGGGTTAAACAAGGATCATTTCATGGAATTGAAGGTAAACACGTTTTAACTGTCGATCAAAGGAAATGGGTGTTTTAATTTGATGTCTATGCTCCATCATGGCAAACTTTATTTCATTATGTAAATAACTGATTTATGATAATTACTTAAGTAAACAAATAGGACAACTCTGCAGTGTATCTATTAACAATATAGGCCTTTTTTCAGACTTGGATAATTTCTTGTTTTTGAAGCTACACAAAGAGATTTGAACCACCTGTATAATTTTTTAACAAATTTCAGTACTTATCTTGAAGAATCTTGACCATGACCTTCTCAACTAGTTTTTGTTATCCCCCGACTAAAGTCGGAGGGATATAGTTTTGGCGTTGTCCGTCCGTCCGTCCTTCCGTCCGTCCGGAGCCATATCTAGGAAATGGTTGGGAATATTTATTTAAAACTTCATATACATGTTCACCACAATGAGTTCTTGCGGCCCGTCAAGTTTCAGTCAGATTGCCCAAGTAACACCAGAGTTATGGCCCTTAGAAGTTTCTAGTGTTAACTATATAGGGTACTATAAATATGGCGATTTCTGCATCATAACTTGATATATTTGACCTAGAACTATGAAACTTAAACAGAATTTAGATCACCATAATGTGGTTGTGTACACACAATTTCATTTGGATTTATTTGTAAATTAAGAGTTATTGCCCTTTAATTGTATAAAAATCCACATATTTGTACATAACAAACTTACCATTTGGTAGAATTTCATTAAATTTCTTTCATTCTTTTCCATGAACATTTATTGTAAACATGTGAAGTTGTTTACCCACACCTGGTCACCCCCTTACCTTGATCACACACCTCCCCCCTATCCCCCGACACCCCCCCCCACACCAAAAAAAAAAAAAAAAAAAAAATCATTCCTTATTTTAGATTTTTTTCAAACAAACTTCATATACATGTTCACCACTATGAGCTTATGGGACCCATCAAGTTTCAGACAGATTGCCCAAGTAACACCAGAGTTATGGCCCTTAGAAGTTTCTAGTGTTAACTATATAGGGTACTATAGATCTATAGATATGCCAATTTCTGCATCATAACTTTTGATATATTTGACCTAGAACTATGAAACTTTAACAGAATTTAGAGCACTATAATGTGGTTGTGCACAGAGAATTTTTACGGATTTCTTTTTGTAACTTCAGAGTTATTGCCCTTTAATTGTCTAAAAATCCACATATTTCTACATAACAAACTTAACATTTGGCAGAATTTCATTAAATTTCTTTCATTCTTTTCTGTGAACATTTATTATAAACATGTGAAGTTGCGCACCCACACCTGGTCACCCACTTGCCTTGGTCACACCCCCTCCCCATCCCAACCCCCCTCCCCCCCCCTCCCAAATTTTTTTTTTTTTTTTTCATTTATTTTAGATTTTTTTCAAACCTTCCAAGTTGTACCATTCCCCCACCTCACTTCTCCACCCAGTCATGCCTAGCACTGATCATGCATCCTCTGCCCCCCCCTCCAACTTCACCCTTTTACCTTTTTTTTTTTTCATTTTTAATTTTCAGTCAATATTTATAATCAACATGTGAAATTTTGTTTCCTCTCCCATTCCCCTGCACCCCTACCCCCTAAAAAAATAAATATATACATGTATCTATATATAGATATATATATTTCCATCCATTCCTTTTTTTTTTTATATGTTCAAACCTCCAACATGTTAAGTTGTGACTGCACAAACCTTGCCCTCAGCCATGTTCAAGATATCTTACCTGTGTTCTCTTAAGGACATCTGATCTTTTAAGTTCAATTGTACATGTAAAACAGCAACACCTGGTGCCAAACCACTCAAAGACAATATTTCATTCCAGTTAAACTTCAAGCTCACATTTCAATTAACTGCATTTAATTTTAAAAGCTAACCTTATTACAGTAAGCATATCCCATTCAAAATAAATTCTTTAGTCAGGATCAAAGTATCATACATTTATTATGTACTCTTTAATTAAACATTTGTTTTCTGTTAAATTGATTTTGACTAATGAAATTATTTGCTTCTTATTAACATCCTTAACTTTTTGCCGGATATATCTTTTTGCCATTCCTCACCACAAACCCTTTCGGCGGGGGATACCAATTTATCGAATTTGCTTGTTTGTTTTTGAAGCATTAGCAAAGAAATTTGTTTAACCAAGCAATTAATTTCAGGTTAGCGATATAGGGCCATCATGGCCCTCTTGTTATACCTTTTCAAACATTTAGAATTAGGTAAATCTTTTTTCTTTTTTTCCACCATGTTTTTCTTCTCCTTTTTTTCTCTTCTTCCTTTCTTTCATTCTTGTGAAATTCAGGAGTCACATTCCAGATCTTTTTGATAAAATAAATGGACTTAATTGTGTGTTCACATGGATCATGTTGTTGAGACATATTAAAACATGGTTCCCCTATATATTATTAGTCATGGCAAATATGTTTCAAGACTTGTCTGATGACCCAGGATGAACCGTCTTAACTGAATGGAATCTTGTCTGACCTAATGTAATAACAAGAGCTGTCCATAAGACAGCGCACTCAACTATTCGGCGATTTGACAGTAAAATGAATTTATGTCTTAGTAAGAGACCTCTACTTTAAAAGGAAGATACACCAAGGGGCATAATTCTGTCCAGAACACATACTAGAGTTCTTGGAATTGTTACCACAAATGCAGATCATGATGATAAAAATACATTTTGAGTTTCAAGTCATAACCTTATATAGTATCAAAGTTACGTCCAGAAAACGAAGAGTGTCAAAAAATTTAAATATGAAAGGGGCATAACTGGTCAAAAATACAAATCAGAGTTATGGGGATTATTACCACTCATGCAGATGATGATGATAAAGATTTAGTTCAAGTTTCAAGTCTTTATCTTATATTGTACAAAAGTAACATCAAGAAAGCAAAGATTGCCAAAATATTTTAAGTGTGAAAGGGGCATAATTCTGTCCAAAATACTAAAAAATATTAGAGTTGTGGGGACTGTAACACATATTATAAAGAAATACAAACAAAATGTACTTCTAATTTCAAGTCATTATCTTTTAAAGAACCAAAGATGTGTCTATAAACAAAGCTTTCAAAAAAAATTAACATAAAAATAATTCCAAATATAACAACTTTGTGACCTTGACCTTGAGTATAATGGGCCGAGCCCCTGCACATACTTTGTATGCTGGACAATGTTTATGTGAACTTACAGTAAGACATAAGCAATAGTAACAAAGATATGATAGAAAAACAAAGGTTGCCGAAAAACGTTAACCTTAAAAAATAATCTAAATATAACACCTTGGTGACCTGGACCTTGGGTATAATACGCCTAGCCCCAACACATACTTTGTATGCTGGACAATGTTTATATGAAATTACAGTAAGATATATAAAAAATAGTAACAAAGATACTACAGAAAAACGAAGGTTGCCCAAAAACTTTAACCTTAAAACTAACCAAAGTATAACACCTTGGTGACCTTGACCTTTGGTATAATTGGCCCAGCCCCGGCACATACTTTATATAGCCTGAATAAAAATATTGATGTCAAACAATTATAATCTTGTTTATTTGTTGGTTCTGGTTGCACATGTATGTGCCTGTGGGACACACTGTGGAAATCGGTAAAATGATTGTCTAGAGCCAGATTATTGACTTTGTATTCTCCCTTTGTCTGGTAGAGAAATCTATGTATAGTGATCCCCCTTTGTCCATCCCATAGTTCTTGGTTTTAATACTAGAAGTATGGAATTTAATGTATAATTAACAAGCTAATTCAATGAATTGGTATCCCCCACTGAAAAGGTTTGTAGTGAGGAATGGCAAAAAAATATATCCGGCAAAAAGTTAAGGATGTTACTAAAGCAAATAATTTCATTAGTCAAAACCAATTTAACAGAAAATGAATACTATTTTTTGGTGTGTGTGTGTGGTGGTGGGGGTGGGGAGGAGGACAGCGGGGGTGACCGAGTGGTGATACAAAACATCACATGTTGATTATAAATATTGATGGAAAATTAGAGGGGAAAAAAAAAAAAAAAAAAAGTGTGTGCGGTTGGGGGAGGGGGGGTGATGCATTATCAGGGTGGTGGACATGACTGGGTGGAAGACTGAGTCTGGGGAACAGTACAACTTTGCATGTTGATCATGTTGATAAATATTAACTAAAGGTTTGAAAAAAGTAATAATAAAAAGGAATGATTTTTTTGGGGGGGAGGGATGGGAGGGGGAGAGGGTGTGACCAAGGCAAGGTGTTGACCAGGTGTGGGTACACAACTTCACATGTTTATAATAAATGTTCATGGAAAAGAATGAAAGAAGTCTAATGAAATTCTATCAACTGGTTGGTTTGTTATGTACAAATCTGTAGATTTTTAAACAATTAAAGGGCAATAACTCTAAGGAAAGTTTACCAATTAAAAAAAAATTTGACAGGCATCATCGAAGTATGTTGGTTCATATTTATTTCAAGTTTCATGAAATTCTACATGCTTGTTACTGAAAAATGGCTGCAGACGTGGATTTTTCATTAAATCAAGGGCAATAACTAAGGGAAATTGATCAATAATAAAAAAAAACTTAACAGGCATCATTGTAGTATGTTGGTGCATGTTTATTTCAAGTTTTATGAAATTCTATCTGATAGTTACTGAGAAATGGCTGCCGGCAAACATTTTTGGGCATTTTTCATTAAATCAAGGGCAATAACTCTAAGGGAAATTGACCAATCAAAAAAAAACAAAACTTCATGGGCATCATCGCAGTATGTTGGTTCATGTTTATTTTAAGTTTCCTGAAATTCTACCAGCTAATTACTGAAAAATGGCTGCGGACAGATGGACGAACAGACGTGACGGACGGACAACGCCATTTCAGTACCCCCCTCCCGATTTCATGGGTGGGGGATAATAATCATTTTGTGGTTACAATAATCATTTTGCACTGAAAAGGATATACCGGTACTTCATCCTAAATTTCCATTTGTTTTAGCTGAAAATATTATAAAGTCATATACCTTTATTGAAACTTTTTGATAAAATAACAGGTGTGTATTTATAAAGACAAAGCCTGTTAGCACTTGAAAATAATTTTGACTCCACTGAAATGAATGGTTGAAAAAAACAAAAACAATCAGGATCATTTACATTTGTTTAGACATTTATACTTTTTCATTTATAAACATATTGAACAAACAACAACAATGTAAAAAGATCTTAACAACTTATTTTGAGAGTATTTAAACTTTAAGATAATCAGGGCTCAACCCATTTAAAGATTTACCAAGATTGCTTTTTTTGTAGTCAATTCGGTCATGGAATTTTATCCAGGTGAACTCCTTAAATAGTTCTTCTGATTGTACATAAATGGTTGATCCAGTATAATAAATATATATAGCTCAATACATGACACAATATTGGTACTTTTGCAAATGTTTGATCTTATGTCAAAATCTATATTTCTTTACACAGTAAATTCTTTAAAAACTATGATGTTGCATCAGACTGTTAGGAATGATGAGGTATTGGGGTTTTTTTCAAAGAAACCCTCACAAAAATAAAGCAGGGCCAATCAATACTTTTTTGCTGTCTATACATTTTCAAATTCCCTTTTTTCCCTCAAAATATGTACTGTAGAAAGAATATAATTGGGATCTTTATATTTCAACATGAAACAAGCCTCCCATACATATAACCCCGTTTTTTGTTAACAAATCCATGGAACTGAAAAAACATGTGCAACTTTAAAAAAATTTCAAAGACTGAAAAAACAAAATTCGAAACTGACATACAAAAATTTGAAGACTGACAAAGGAAATTTCCCCCTACAGAAAGGGGCCCCAATTGCTTCTTTTTTTCACAATACATTGACAGTTTAAAATTTATGAAAAGCAAAAAACAATAGAAATTTAAGTAATACCCAATTTAAATTTAAAAGGGGCCCCTTTGGTAAAAAAAAACTACCAACTTTTTTAAGACAGGACATCCCGGGTATTTTTTTTACAAAAAAAAAAAAAAAACAACAACATTTATTCAAACAACTTATTCCGTTTCCGGGGTGTCCAGTTTTTTGGTCCTAGTTTTTCCCGACTGGCCAAACCAAAAAGCCTGGTCTTTTTTTAAAATGTCCTTAGCTTTTTTTCCTTATATTTCTTTTTTTTCCAGTCTCCATTTGTGAAAAAAAACATTTTTTGGAAACTTTTCAAATTTGAACAGTGGCATTTTCATATTCTTTTGTATTTTTTTCACACACCCTTCAAATATAAAAGTCGCGGGCTGCACATCTGCAAGTAAAAGAATTTTCAAAGGGCCCCCCAAGTTATTTTTTTATTTGAGACTGAATTTTTGGAAATCCCATCAGTACAAAAAAACTGAGATCCCCTTTCTGCATCCCAACTTTCAATATAAAAAACGGACTGCATAAAACCGGCGAGTTTCCCTGACTGCATTAAAGGGGGGGGGGGGGGGGGGTTTTGGATCTCCGGACGGGCAAAAACAAATTTGGGTCAATTTTTTAATACTTGCATAAAATTGGGGGTCTAGATTTTCCCTAAAATTGAATTTTAAACTGTTTTTTAAAAAGATTCTTGGACTGGCAAACAACTTTCAAAAATCTGACGTATACAACGGGCAAAATCTAAACTGCATACAACGCTAATCTCGGACTCATCCAACTGTCGCGAAAAATAGAAAATTTAAAGATTAAAAATTTTTTTTCATTCTTTGACTGGGGGTAGGGTAGTAGTCTTCAGCTATAATATTTGGGGCACCTTGTTATTTAAAAAAAATTACTGCCTATAACCCAAACCCCCCCAGGGGTTTTCCCCACCAACCTGAATTCATAAAGTTTACATCCCCCAAAAAATTTTTAAAAAAAACCCTTTCTTAAGCCCAAAATTTTAAATAATTTACACAAATGTAAAAAAATTTAAAAATTTCTAGTCTTTTTGTAAGTCATCACAAAATATAAACTTGTTTTCTATATATTTTGAGTACAGTTTCAGAAAAACTCTGTAGTTTTTTTTAAAACTTTGATTGTAAACAGTCAATAAAAAAGGGAAAACAAGAGGGTCATGATAACCCTTATCTCTCCCCTTTAAACCCGGGGCCTTTGGGAAAATCATCAAGATAAACCATTCTAAACCAGTATCAAAAAAATTTAGGGTAAAGGAATTGGCCTCTACAGTGTATACAGCTTTTCCTTTGTTTTAAAAAGCAGGTTCCCGGTTTTTTAGACTCCGCATCATCCAGTTTCAACTTGATCTGGGAATCATAAAGATAACCTTCAAAACATTTTTTAAAAGAAATAGGGTCAAAAATGTGGCTTTAAAAAATTTAACATGTTTTTCCCTTTTGATTTAAACCTAGAAAACCTAGTTACTGACCCCACATACCCATTTTTTCTAACTTGACCTAAATCATAAAGGTAAAAAATTTTTTACAAGTTTTTTATCAAATCAAGCATAAATGAAACCCTATATGGCTAAAGGGCCAAAATAGAAAATTGCCCCCTTTGGGGGGCACCCAACCCTCAGAACCCATGAGGGGAAAACAAGCCATTTTCAAATGGAATTCTTCTTTATTGTGCCCATAAGCTGGGGCGAAAAAGTGTTAAAATCAAATGAAAAAGGGCCCACTTTTTCGGCCCACAAGGTAAAATTTTTAACATATTTTGGCCCCTTTTCGGGGTTCCCAATCAGGGACCGTAATTTCCGGGAACCTATGACGGGCCCCCTGAGGGATTCAAAAAATGTAAACATGCCCCTAGGTTTTTAAAAGATTTTTTGCAATTTTGTGAAACCCAAATCAAAAAATAAACAAGAGCTCTTCAAACATAAAATCCCCCACCCCCCCCCCTTGATGCATTCATAATTGCAAAAGGGAACAAAAATTTTATATGCTAAACTGTAAACAAAAGTTCTATCTTTCGGTTAAAATCTCCCTTTGATTTTAAAAACCTTTTAAAACCTAACAAAATCACAGAGTGTTTCTTGGCACCCCCCAAATTTTTTGAATGTTCCAAATTCAAGACTTGACCTCAAAATAAAGGAAAAACTTCATATCTGTAAAAAAACACGTCCATTTGTCCAAATTTGAAAGCTTGGCTTGAAAATATAAAAAAGGGTCACAAATCAATTTAAAGGGTCAAAGAAAATTTTTGGGGAACAGAACTATGCAGGGCTTCAAATTTTGAGGCTATACCCTTGAGAAATGTGAAAGAAGTAATAGGAAAATTCAATGTAAAATTTTCAATTCAAAACACAAAAATATGCAGGGCCGGTAAAAATTTTTGAAGTTTGACTTGAAAAAATGTGAAATAGGCCCACTAGGTCAATCTAAAGATAAAAGTTCATTTGTACACAAAACTTTCAGGGGGTTTAAAATTTAAAGGGAAGTAGCTTGAAAATTGAAAGTGGGAAAAAATAAAGGGGCAACTTTTTTGGTTACCCCCAAAACAAAGCATTGGCCCAAAATTTGAAGCCTGAAACCTTTAAAAATGGAAAGAATTTCACTAGGTCAATCCCCAAATCAAATTTTATTTCAGTACACAAAACTATGCATGTTTTTTCAAATTTAAAAGGCTGTACTTGAGAAATGTGAAAGTAGGTCACTAGGCCCAAGATAAAGGTCAACTCATTTCAAGTTTCACCCTTGGGCCACTCAAAACTAAACATGGGGTCCAACTTTGAATGATGTAGGAAAAGGGACATAAAAATTCTAAGACTTCGCCTATAAAGTTTTATAACCCTTGTACCCCTGGGGGGGGGCCATTTTGACCCTAGAGGAAATTTTTGAACAAACTGGGTAAAAGAACCCACTAAAAGATGCTACATTACAAAATAAAAAAAGCCATTTTTTGGGGTTTTTGTCAAGAAGTTTTTCAAATTTTTTCCCTATACAAGTAAATGTGCCCCCCAAGGGGGGGGCCATATTTGACCCTAGGGGAATAATTTGAACAATCAAAAGTAGGGGACCACCAATGAGGTCAAAAACCCAAAAAAACGAACCCCCTACCCTGGGTTTTGGGGACAAGAGTTTTCAGAGTTTTTTCCTATATAATTCTATAAAAACCATGTGCCACGTGTACTTACCCAACCGAAAAAAATTTTAAAGTCGACAACTAGTCTATATTTTCCCTAAAATTTTTTTTGGGCATGGGTTTTCTATTTATTTCTTCAACAAAGACTACCCCATAAAAAATTTTTACATAACAATTTTCGTTTTTCGGACCGCTCCGGAACTCTCCTAAGAGCCATGTCACCGCCCCAACGCCCCATCGAAAACTCCTCTGTAACGCTAAATCACGGGCCTTATATACTTCGGGCCAGCTCCTCTTTAAACGAGCAAATTTTACTATGATTAAAAAATAAATACAAAACATGTCAATCATTCCTGTCTAAAGTTTCTATTATTAGAAATTTTTTATATAACTGACCTTCTGTGCCATAAAAGACACCTGTGCTTCCGTGAATTACTAGTGAATCAGCATTCCAAACATTTTTCCCCGGGGTTTTTAAAATTAATTTTTTTAATTTTTTTCTTTCTCCTGCCCGTTTATATAAGCGTTCTTTTATGGCCTTTAATTATAAACATAAACAGTTGAAAAACGGGGTCATCATCTGCTTTCTTTCGGCGCTTTAAAAAATAAAAAACAACAAAATTTTAAAAAAAATCTAAAAAATTTTGTTACCCCAACCGGGTGGGGCCATATTTAAACCCCGGGGAAAAACAATCTGAACAACCCTTGGTAAGGACCACAAATTTTTTGCTAAAAAACCAAATAAAAACCCCCCTGGGCCCTGGGGTTTTTTTGGACAAAAAACCAAAACCCCGTTTAAACTTTTTCCGGGCCAAAATCAATAGGGGTCCATCGCAAACATAAACAACCCACTATAAATTTTTTCCTGACATTGGGCCCAAGCATTTTTTGAGTTATTCCCCGGAAAAACCCCATTTTCCTTTTCCGGCCCTGTGTCCTTAAACCTTTTGACATACAAACCCTCAAAATCGGGGGGTCATTTTCGGGTTTAAGACCAACCTCCCTAAAAACTTTCATACCCTAGGCCCAAGCTTTTTTTTAATTTTTTAACCGGGAAAGGGGGGGTTAAAACTTTTCGGGGTCACTGTGACCTTGCCCTTTTGACAAAACTGACCTAAAAAATTAATGGGGTTTCATCTGCGGGTCATAAATCAACCTCCTTATAAATTTTCATAAACCAACCCCCAAAAGTGTTATTGATTATCACCGGGAAACCTTTTTAACTTTTCCCAGGCCCACTGTGCCCCTTGACCTTTAACATATGCCCCCCAATTTAAAATTGGGGTCATCTGCGGTGATGCCCAAACCCCTCCCTATCAATTTCATGATCCTGGGCCCAAGTGTTCTTGAAAAAATCACCCGGGAAACGGATTATTCTACATTTCGACTAAACCGACTGACAGACCAACCCGAACGACATCTGCAAAACAATATACCCCTCCTTCTTTGGGGGGGGCATAAGAAGCCCCTCTGAAATAAAATTAGGAAAAAAAAGCCAAAATACCCTTTAAACTTTGACACGATGGAATCTGGTCTTTTTGGGAAAAGGGAAACCCAAAGAAAAATTATGCAAATAAAAGTTGTGGGGCAAGTTTGATTTAAAATCAATTGAAAAATAAGGTTTTTAAAACATTTTTCAAAAACCATTATAGGAATAGGAATAGGAAATTTGGCCCTTTAATAGCCATAACCCATGAGGGAAACGGGCCCAAAATTTCAAAGGGAACAGGGGATATTATCCAATACAATTTGGGTTGCAAATTTTTGTTTTAAACTAAACGGGAAAAATTGTCTTTCTCTTTTGTGTTCCAAGAAATTATGGGGAATGGAACAATAAACAAATAAGGAGAAAACAAATCCAAATCTTGACTCTACAGGGGCAGGTGAGCTAAAAAGACAAAAATTCCTTCATTTGTTTTTTAAAATTTAAAACCCAATTTTACAAAAATTTTTTCAACAGGGATGCCATTTACCCTATAAAAAAGCTTTAAAGAGATTTATAACCCTTTAAAAAATTAACCTTCTCTTTTTGGATGATGTATGATACAAAAACATTTAAAAAAAAGGGCTTGCTTGAGCACCCGAAGCTTGAGCCCCCGGGTTTTCACACCTAAAATTTTTTTTGTTTTTTTTTTTGGGGTTGGGTTTAACGCACCCCGACAAAATTTTTAGGTCATATGGCGACTTTCCACTTTGATGGTGGGGGAAGACCCCAGGCCCCCCTGTGCTTTCCCTTTCATCAAAAGCGAGCCCCGGGGTTGAACCCACATGAAGAATTAAACCCCAAGTGGGGCTTGAACCCCACACCGTTTGGAGGAAAGTGTTTTAAGTCAGCGCCCTTTTAACCACTGGGCCCAAGGGGGGCCCCTACACACCTGAATGGCCCCGGGTTTTTCCCTTTTACATTTTTTTATATCGGGCCGTTTGAAAGCCAGAATAGCCCCAGCCTTTTCTTTTTCCCTTGCATCCCAACTACTAAATTTTTTACTGTTTTTCAAAAATCCCAAAGAAAACTGGGATGTTACATACCTGGAAAAAACTCAAAATTTTCTTCCCCCCTTCTCGAACGTTTCACAGATCATTGTTAGAGGGCCCACCCTTGTTTTTGTGTGTGGGGGCCAAACCAAAGGGTTTTCCATACTTTTTTGTAGGCTTAGTATTTTCTCCCCTCTTTTGTGGCTCAGCAACCGGGGAACATTCCAAAGCATTTTTCAAACCAGAAAAAAATTTAAATTTTTAAAACTAAGTAAATTTTTATTTTTTTTTCATTAAAAACTTTTAAGTGTTTAGAAGTTTATTTAACTTCATTGCCTGCTTTGCTAAATAAGGTAAACTGTAAGCCACATTAATCTTGGAAACTTTTTACTTAAAGGGTAAACCTAAAAAACACGCCCACAACTTTAAAATTTTTCTAATTTTTTATTAAAAATAAACCCCGTAAATCAACAACATAAAAATTTAAAATCTCTTTTATGAAAAACCAATTTTCCAGTTTAGCTTGCTAAATTTCTAAAATTGGGCTGGTCCATCATTCCATTTGGGGAAAACAATTTTTTTTTAAAGGGGTGTTCACTGAAAATTAAAATGACTGAAAAAAACAGTGCAGGGTCTTGAAACAGAAAAGCACAGGCACAAAAAGGGGAAAACACTTGCCACCCCAGGCTGGGAAAGGTTAAAGGAGTAAAAAACAAACACAAACCAGCAGATTTCTTAATTTTTTGACTGCAAAAAAATCTATTTTTATAATCAAATATAGCAAAGGGCTTGATGAAATTTAAATTTTTTCAGCTTCCTTTTTTAATATTACTAATTTTTTAGAATAACCCCTGGAGACGCTCCTTTAAAAGGACTATCAAGTTATTAAATTTAATTTGGGCATTTACCTTCCAGTTTCTATTATGGGAAAAGCACCCAGATGCCCCCTTTTAAACTGCACTTACGCAAGAGCAGGGGACAACCAGTATTTAGCAAAAGGGAGACTTTTTCCCAAAATTTAATCACACAAGGTGCACTAGAACAAAAAAGTGATTTTACCTGGCAAAATTTAACAAGAGTGAAAAAAACAAAATCCCAGATCAAACCCACCCGGGATAGGACCTTTTATTACATACATCCACCCGCCTTTCTTTTCTATTTTTCTTTTTTTTATCAAAAAAAATCCTTTAAAATGTATTTTGTATTTAAAAAGGAAAAGTAGTTTTTTTTTGCAATTAAAAAATAGATCTGTGTCCGTCATGCATATCAAAAAAGACAGTCCACAACATTCAATATAAAAGGACAATACAGAAATTTTCTGCCCCTTTGTAATTTTCTGGTGAAAACAAGCTGTTTTCCCTTTAAAAAATTCATATAGGTAAATTTTATTTTTTAAAAACAAAATAGCCCCTCCCCTCTTCCAGTAAGACGGGATGAAAAAACTTCCCGAAAATATCCCCCTAGTTTTTAAAATAGCCCTACACCCCAAAAAGTAACGGCTAAATGCAGTAAACAAAACAAAAACCCCAAAATTTTTAAAAAATCCCCCTCCTCCAAACATTTCATTTACATGGACACAAAAATGATTGCAATTTTCTGAAACCCAAAAAAACCCCCTCTCTTTTTTGGAAATCAAAGTATTTTGCTTTTCCCTAAACTATCCCCGCAAATAGCCCACATGCAGTCTCTAAACAATATCATATTTAGGCCGCGCCATGAGAAAACCAAAATATTTGGGAAAGCGGGCCACCATCCGGCAGTCCGGTCAAGATCCACTCTGTTCGCTAACAGTTTTTCTAATTCCAATAAGGGGTTTAAAACGAACACATGGATCCTGACCCGGAAATGTGTGGGTGCAGCTTTGCAAACCCACTATGTCCCCTTTTTTCATGGCACAGCTCAATTTTAGATTTTACCAAGGGCTGCATTCAATAAACGCTTTTTAGCCCCCCCCGGGGGTAAACCCTTTTCGATACAAAGCAACCCCAAGTCCCCAAAAAGAGGTCAAGGTCCAACTGAGGTCAGGGGATGTTTTTAAGAGGGGGAATGGTCACAGGGTTTTATCTGTATTAGTATCAATTTATTCCCTTTTAAAACGGGATTGATCTAGACGAAACATTTCCCCTTTGATTAACCAAGAGATGGCCCATATAAAGCAACCAAAATCCCCAAAATGAGGGCAAATTCCCAAGGGCAAACAGGTCAGGTTTTTTTTGAAAAATGAGGAAAGGGGACAGGGTTTTTACTTATTATATTTAAAACCCTTCTTGGAAGGGGGTATTTAAAAGCCCAAATGAAACATCCCATTTGGTTAACCAAAAGAAAGACCCCTATAAACAACTTTAGTCCAAAATGAGGTCAAAGTCAAGGGCAAACAGGCCCCCCCCCCCGGTTAAAGTTGAAGATGAGGGAAAGGGCCCCAGTTTTCTCGGGATTAAATAAACAATTCTTTCCCTTTTAAGCCTATTAAAAGCAAAATGAAAAAAGTCCCAATTTTGGGTTTAAACCCAAAAGAAAGGGCCTAATAAAGCAAAATTAAATCCAAATGAGGGCCCAAAATCCCAAAGGGCAAACTGAGGTCAGGTGGGTTCTGAAAAATGAGGGAAAAATTTACAGGGTTAAAAACCGCATTATATCAAAGGGATTCAGTAAGAGGGATTGACCCCCAGATGACAACCCCGGCCCCATTTGGTTAACCTCTTTCTGACGGACAGACGGATGGACAGAAGGCGGACAGGGCCCAACACATATGCCTCCCCCATCAGTAGTGCCCGGGAAACATAACCCAATTTTTTATCAAGAAAAAATATCATTTTTGTAAAAAAACAATACCTTCTTAAAAGAAAATAATCAAAAAAAAAAACCCCCCCGAAGCCCTTAACTCACATAACCGGTAAGATTAGATTAAATGGGTAAAGTCCAAGAAAAATTTACATACCCAACTCAGAAGCTAATTTTTTTATTTATACAAATTTTCTGGTGAGCTGCTCCTTCCTCCTGCTTTATCTCCCTGACCATATTCGTTTTTTTCCAGCGGTTTTTGGGGCGAAAAGTGTAAAGGGTTTAAGAAATCTGTTTTTTCTACACTTGCATTAAAACTGCTGTACGAAGTTTTTTAACCTTTTGCTCAATAAATACATTAAAATTTTTAAAATTTTAGTAAACGGCTGGGTTTTTTTAAAACAGGAAAATTTTTTTTTCTGATAAAGCATTTTCAAAAAGATGGCCAATTTTTTAACCAAACACTTTTTTTATGGCTGGGGAAAGGTTTTCTAATACACCCAATACATCAAACCCTTTAAATAAAAAAGCAATAACAACACTCTATGTCAAATAAATATTTTGTAGTTCTTGTAGCCCCTAAATCATTAAAATCAAATTGAAGAGAAGTTCAACAAGGAAACAGCTTTCAAAAAACCAAAGGGCTGAGAAGTTCATCAATGGGTTTTAGAAAAAAAATTGTTTAAAAATTTCCCTTTTTTTGTGTTTTTTGAATGGTTTTGGGAAGGGAAATAAGGTTGCAATTAAAACAAAAGGGACTGAGGTAGTATCAGGCAGTAATGTAAACCCTTAACCTTTTACTTGAACAAAAAAAATTCAGAATTCTCTAGCTGATTTTTTAGAAATTTTTTAATATTGGTATCCCAGAAAACCCCTATTTCCCCCACTGTACAAAAAGGGTTTTGGGGAAGGGAAAATAGTTTTTATGAACCCGAACCTTTTTTTTCGAAACGGTAGCAAAGAAAGGCCCCTTTAACTTTAAACTAGGAAATTCATAATTTCCCCCCTTAGGGGAAAAAATAGCTATTAAAACTTTGCAAAAATAAATCACTATCAACACACTGTTTTCGGAAAAAACTTCTCTTACAATAAACCCCCTTTGCCACTACTTTTCTTTATACTAAAAACACACATTTTCAATTCCCGTCTTAAAACTTACCTAAACAACTTTTTCATTATCATCATCATCTGAACACATTTTTTTCTTCATCATCACATCATTTCCATCTTTAAGATTACATCAGGGGTCGAGGGACTATCTGAGTCTCCTCTGCACAACAAAAGGCTGCCTACCCGAATCACTTAAAGTTTCATAAAGCTTCAAATTTCTGTTTTTAAAATACTTCAATTTTGATGTTTATAATATGGGGAAGACCCCCCGGTGTTTTCCCTGTATCAGGACTAACAGGCAATCCATTTTTTCCCCCATAATCTGAACAGTTTTCCCCAAACTCTGACATGGGTTAAAAACCCCAAAATCTCTTGGATCAAATGCCCGAATATTTTTTGTAACTTGGGTTAAAAAAAATCCTTTTTTAAAGAAGTAGATTATTGTAAACAACATGTTTTGAATTTAAAAATCTGGGCCCTTTTTAAAAATTTTGGCCTTTTTTTAATACTTTATTAAAAAAACTAACCCCCCACAAAACTTCGGTTTTAGCTTTTAACAGGAAAATTTAAGGCTTATATAAAGATTTAAAACCTTATAAACCCGATTTTAAGATTTTCTTAAATGTTTTTTCCCCCATGTAAAATTTATGATACTAAAAAAATTTTTATGAATTTAAAAAAAGGTTAAATACCAACAAATTATTTAAAACAAGAGGGTTCCCTGATACCCTGAATTGCCACCAAGAATAGACCACATTGAATAAAAATGCAAACTGATTCTAAAATATTAGAAAGTAGGCAGAAATTTCCCCCTTTATGATCTTGAAAGTCAGTTTTAAATCGGTGTGCAAAACGTACCCCTGTCACCAAATTTCAAGGCTGTAACTTAAAAAACAAAAAATAGGTCAGAAGGGTTTAAGGTCACCGTCAAGTGACTCCCTAAACACTTGGGTCGCAGGAAAAAATAATTAAACAGACTAAAATTTTATCTGAAAAATTTTTTGAAGTATTTATTCCTAAAATAACCCCAAAAAAAAAAAGGACCCTAGGGGGGGGCCCTTTTCACCCCAGGGAAAATAAAATTTTAACAATCTTTTTAAGATCCACAAAGGGAAGCTACTACCAAATTTCAAGGGCCTAGGCAATGATGGGGGCTATAGTGGTCCCCAAAACTCCCCCCGACCTTGACTTTGGGGAGCTAAAAAACAAAGATCCCCTTTGCATAAAACGAAAAAAAAACCTTTGAAAAAATTACTAGTTGTTAAACCTTAAAAGTCCAGGGCACTTCGGACAAAAATCTGACTGTTTTTTGGGCCTATTATCATCAATCTCTCCCTCTTTTTTTATATCAACATCAACCACACATCAGGCTCCTGATTCTCATCTGAAACAACAAGGTTTTAAAATCCGAATTTTTTCACTTTTTTATTTTAATTTTTAAACCGAAACAAAGTTACCAAACCTCTAATTTTTTCCACCCGAAAAAAAATGTTACCAAATCAAAGAAAGTTAAAAATTTTCCATAACTAAAAATTAGATAGACGGGGAAAACTAAAACTAAATGGCACATCCAACCACTGAAATTCCAGACTATTTTTTTTTTTATTTTTTGGGGTGCCCCCTTCAAAGATCAAGGGTATTGCCTGGGTTTTCCCTATTTTATAAAAAAAACCCTTTTTTAAGAAATACTTTTTCAGAAAAAGGTTCTTTCTTAAAACTGGAAATTTTACCTTTAGGCAAATGGGGAAAAAAAAAAATCAACCAAGGGAAAACCCAAACCGAAAAAATTTACTGAGCCAAATGGGGGGCCGAAAAAATGACCCGGGCTTTAAAAATTTGTTACACGCATCCATCTGTTTCACCCAAATTTTTTTTCATTGTGTTTAAACAGTGTATGTTTTTTTGAAAAAAGGTTTGCACCCAAGTCTTACTTTGGTTTCTAACCTATGTGGTACATGATTTTAAACCCCCAAACCCTTTAAATGGAAAATGATGGAACAAAACTTAAGTGGTACATGATGTTTTTTAAAAAACTTAAAGTTGGGACTGATGGAAAATATTAAGTCTTATGGGTTTCATGAAAGTAAACCCAATTTTTAAGTGGTACATATGGTACACAAGTCCTATGGGAAAAATGAAGGAAAACAAGTCTTAGTGGTACAAGGGGGGTACTAAGTCTTAAGTGGTACATGATGGGGGCCCAAAATCTTATGTGGGGAAAGAAAGGTACCTAATCTTAAAGTGGTAAATGATGGAAACCTTTAAAAACTTAATTTTGGGACAAGATGGGACTATTAAGGGCCCTTTTGTGGAAAAAGGTTTGTAATTTTAAACCTGCTAAAAATACAAACAATAAAAAATCAAAAATGGCATTGGGAAAAACCAACCCCTCGAGGATGTTTTAAAGTCCCCATTTTAACCGGGCAAACATTTAAAATTTTTTCACTTAAGGAGGTAGGTTTTTTTTTTTACCAGGGGAAAATTCCAAGAAATTTAACTGCAGCAATTTTTTGTATTTCGTTTTTATTTAATGTTTTAACTGCTACAAAACTCAATTTTTTTTTATCCTTTCCTCTGAAAGTAAAATTTTTAAACTTGGTTTTAAGTACAAGACCCTCCAAAGATATTTTTTATTAAAAAAAGAAGGAAAAAAAAGGATAAATTTTAAATTTTTATTTTATTGGGTTTCCTTGTTATCCACAGAAACCCTTTACAATTTTAAAATTTTACTATAGCAAATTAGGGTTTCTAAAAAAAAGCTTAAAATTTAAAATGTCCCGGGGGTCCCTTTTTTCCCTGGAACGCATTTTCCAATTTATTTTTAAAAAAACTTTTGTATGGGGAAAAAAATTTTTTCCCACCGGCTTCAGTGTTAAAACTGTTTTAATGACCAACCATGGAATACAGTAAAAATTTAAATTTAAAATTTTCAGCAAAAAACCAAGCATTTACCCGGTACCCCTATTTTTTTTAAATTTAAAATAAACCCGGGTTTACAAGAAATTTAAACAAAGGCCTGAAGGGCCTAAATCGGCTAATGAATTTTGTACTACAGTATAATTCCCACCCCTTTTTAGTATTTTTTTTAAAAATTTTTTTTAAAATTTCATAACCCAGCTCGAAAAATTTCCCAAAATATTAAAATCCGGGTACGTTTTCACTTTTCCCAATTTTAAAAAATATATTTTTTCAAATTTTTGATTAACAAAGCCCTTTTCCCGCAATTTGGGATATCTTCCCTTGAAGTTTACGGGGTTTAATTAAACCTCAAAAAATTTTAAAACTTTTCAAAAAAATTGTTTTCGTTTCGTTTAAACAGGCCCCCAAAAAAAGACGTCCCACTTTTTATTTCAAAAACTACAAGAAAAAACCCAAAAATTTTAAAAATTTTGCCGATTTTTTTAAATTTTTTTTGAAAAATAAGAATTAAAAACATTTTTAAAATCAGTATTAACTAAACAAACCAGTAAGAACTTTTTCTTCCGATAATTTATCCGTTTACTGACTGCAAAATTCAACCCACGCAAAGTTTATAGAAATCATACGATGCGTGTTTACATTCAATGTGGGAGAATTAAGGCTGATAGGCTATGTTACCTAACGCATCCAGACGATTCAGATTTTGTTTTTAAAAAAGCATTGTGTGCGTTTCTGTAATTTTATATACGTTTTTATACGCTTAGAAATTATTAGACATGCGTATTTGCATTATTTCTATACGTAATTTACGCTAATATGCATCTTATCTGGAACCCTGCTGGAACTATTTTTTGTCTTTCGCTGGATGTTACCCAAGCTTTGTAAGCCTGCGCAATTCTTAAAATGCACATTTATGCTTAATGAGTTACATTCGAGTATTGCACAATTACAAGTCATAAATATGACAGATTACATCGTATATTGGTCATAGCAAAGGGAATTGACACAACTTAACTTCATTCATGCAGTGAACTGTTTGAAGTTTGAGAAATCTAATGGAACTACATCCCTTCACGTGTTACTCGGTCCATTTAGAGAATCGCTGAACAGCAAGGACTCGTCAAAAGGTTTTCAGCCTTTAGCCGACTCAAAAATGCTTATGCCTTGCTTTTTATCACAATTTCTTATAAAGACATAAAAACAAATTATCTTTCTTGTTAATGTAGCTTTAAAACATCTTATTTCTAACGTAAATAATATTTTTGTATTATTTGCATTTTTTAAACAAATTTCACAGCTTAAAATACTTAAACAGTACCCCACATCTGACATTTTTTATGGAAAAATTGTTCTGCATGTCGCTATTGTTGTCATGGATATTGTCGAAATGCAAATAAAAAGCTAAAGATTTGTTACTTAAATATACCAGTGTCAAAACTTTTGAATTTTACATTTAGATATATAGGTCACAGGCTTTGTTTCCATGGTAACATCATTTTAATTCAAGAAACCACAATTTTCTACTGAAATTTGAACAATTTTAGAACTTAGTTTTAGTATATAAGTAATAAATTATCAACAGAAACTGAAAAATAGGTATTTCAAATCAAACTGCCCAATTTTTATTTGAAAATGGCCGTAAAAAAGTAACCTTTCATCCAACTATATTCTCAATAACATCAGTTACCAATTTACCATCATCAATTTTCCTACATTCCGCCAACATTTCAATATAACTAAAAAAAGAAGCAAAATATTGGTAATTATGAGTGAAAGAAAAATATTTCAGCAAATATTGGCTGCTTAAGAAAAGTTCAAACAAGAGGACCATGATGGTCCTGAATCACTCACTTCTTCCCACATGACCTAGTTTTGAGCATGACGTCGTTTTTTCTATTATTTGACATAGTGACCTAGTTTTTGAGCTCATGTGACCCAGTTTTGAATTTGACCTAGATATTATCAAGATAAAAATTCTGACCAATTTTCATGAAGATCCATTGAAAAATATGGTCTCTAGAGAGGTCACAAGGTTTTTCTATTATTTGACCTATTGACCTAGTTTTCGAAGGTACGTGACCCTGTTTTGAATTTTACCTAGATATCATCAAGGTGAACATTTCGAGGGGTGAATGCGACAAAGTGCTAAGTGCATTTCATGAAATTTTACAGGAGAAGGAAAAAACATTCCTGTTGCTTTATAATTCTGACAGCTGTTGTAATATTTTTAAATCTGATTAAAAACAACTTTATTTTTTTAAATCTAGTGGAATTTTTAAAGAAATGTCTGACAGAAAAGAAATTTTAATCAAAATGTCACTTAGAACTTTTTCGCACTCCAAATAGATACAAATTTGCAAAAATTTAAGTGCGACAAAATTCTAAGTGATTTTATATTTTATTATTAAAGGGACATAAAATTCATCTTTTTGTACCCAGTTTTTTGTAGTGTTTGAAATCATTGAATAAAGTGAACCTTACTAAAACCATGTCACTTATAACTTTTTCGCAGTCATTTTTGTTAACTATTTTAAAACTTTGTGACTTCGAAAAGAGTCTAAGTGACATTATAAGTAAGCCTTTACAATGTATAGGTCATCAAAAGTTTTTGCTTTTGAGCTTATTTTTCTTTAGAAGGAAATATTTTTCATGTATCTATTAAAACAACATGGTGTTTGATGGCTGGACACAAGAAGTGGGCCCTTTAATTTCTTTCACAGTAATCAAAAGTAGTGTTCATTGTACAGAGCATAGCATAACGAATGAAACTGCTTTATCTGCTGATAGTCATTTCAATAATACATGAAAATATTTATCACACTAAGAAACAACACATAATTGTTTTCCATTTTATTTATTTAAAGCTTTTAAACTAAGTAATTTCTCAGACTCACAATTACACTGAACAAAAATGGCTAGCCAATCACAATGTATCTTTATAAATTATATTCTTTGGCTTAGTTAGTGTATCAGTTTTATGAGAATTATAAAAACTGTATTTCAGACATATTTTCCTCAGAGTTAAAAATTCATGCATTCTAATATGACTAGCAATGCATTATTCATCACAACGTTATTATGTTAACATCATGTCAACATGATATTTAGCACCATTTAGTGCTTTCAAATTTGATTCAGTATTTTACCTAATAGCATTTTTAAAATGAAATGTAACACTGCACAACTGTCTAGATTAATTAATGCACATACTAATCGGGTATATTCGCTTTACAGAATAATTTGCCATCATTTTCGCCCAAATTGAATTCTTCCCCAAGACGTATTACCATTTCCAGTCCTTGTGTGTATAAACAAAGGAGCGTGATGACACGCCATGCATACACTCTGTATGTAACACAAAGAAACAGTTCCATAATATTGATCTAAATTTTACGACAAAGACATATTAGAAAGGAAATTTTCTATAGCAAAATTATTTATACAATCTGGCAGTAATAATCGTTCGAAATAATTTCACTCGAGCTGCGCCCTTGTGAAATTATTACACCTGATGTATAACCACCTATCATGCATAAATAATGTTGAAACACTGCTTTGGTGTAAATTATTTCTTAATTACTGTATCACTAGAATTAAATATTTCTAGAAATATTTACAAATGTTGAACAGCTGGTATTGTTCAGTATAATGCTTTGATTCAGTAAAACAGTTCCCTTTCAATAGCAAAATGTTTTTTTCCTGTAAAAAAAATGTTTACAATAAATAAAGTTGAAATCATCATGCATTTTCCTATTCTGTACTTAGATTAATGTTGAGTACAGAAAACAGGGTTTCAATTTATTTTTTGCCCAATGAAGCTTCAATACTTTAATTATTGAGAAATATACATATAAGTTGGAAAGCTTGTTTCAAGATCTAGCCTCTCAAAACAGTAAAATTAAATAACTTAACCTGACTAAATAATCTATTATAAGAGTTAGTCTCAGTTACACTACACCGTACAGCGTTAACGGATGTTTAACGTATAACAAAATTTCCAATCCGTTCATTCCATTCGCATGCGTTTCTTTTCCGTTTCGCATGCGGCATCTGCACTCCTTGTTCTGCGAAATTCGTTCAATCCAATGGAAGGTTTTGAGCATGTTCAAAATTTAGAACGTACCCCACCGGACAAAGTTGTCCGTTAGATGTACGGTAGCAATGCACTGATATGTGTTTTGTTCGTTACTCGTGCGTTCCCTATTCTGATCTTGACCGGTTCGCATCCGTTCTTGTCAGGTTCACATTCGTTCTTGTCTGGTGGACCTGATTCATGGCTGGACTACTACCGAATGATGCAACGGATGTAACCTATGTTCAACGGACGGTAACTGACAAGAACGTTTTGTCAGTTTCTTATGCGTTGCGCTTTTGTTTTACATGGTACAAGTCTGTTATTAGTACGGTGATATCCGTTAATTGAACATTGTTCGTCCTGTATATATGCGTAAATCTTGTTGTCATTGTGTGTTTTATGCGCCCAATACACCGATCGCGAGAGCATCGAGCAGCAGCGGGGAATGCCTTTCATCACCGGATAACTTTCTGTCACAGTTTTTATATACATTTGGCGTCGGTTAACGCTATATGGTGTAGTGTGACTTACACCTAAGGAGTTAATGTCAATCTACTCCACATTGCCATTTCTGTGCAGTGCAGGACATGCATACTAATAACATATACTACAAATCAGACTGTCATTGTGTAACATAGATTCCACTTTAATATTAAGTTTCTTCAGGATATATTAATGATTTTGAGTTTTTATTTGGTTACAAGTATGAAACAGTTTCCAGAGATATGGCTTTATTTTCAGTGTGGAATTGTCAATCAAATTCTCTGTGGCATGCTGGCATTAATCAACAGTCACTTTAGGTGACACTGAACCTTTTCAAGATCATTAAACTTTGATTCCAAAGATTTCATTCCATGTTCTATGAAATTCTCCAGATATCACTATAATTATAGTACACAGCAGTTAACCAACAATAAGATAAGATACATGTGTTCCTAATAATTTTCTGAAAGCCATGGTCATGCAGTCATTTCAGTTTCATCATTATAGCAGTTACTGTAATGGCTGTGTTAAATGTCATTGAACACTACTGATGTAAAAGTTGCATTATACTGTACTGTTTGTAATCTAAAATCTCATAATAATATATGAGTAAATTTATGAATACTTAAAAAGTACACAGATTTTCCTAAAAAACCTATGTTTTTCTTATCCAGAGCAGTAATCACCAGAAGCTCCGATATATGCATTTATTCTCTATTCACTGTTACTGGAGACATAGAAAATGTGGTTAAGAAATTTCAAAAGACACCTGACAAGGTTTCAGTTAACTGTGAAATGACAAAAAGATGAGCAATCAATCTAAATTCCAGGCCAAGATGAACTTATTCGTATATTCTTGTGATTCAATCATATACTATGAAAATGCTACAGTACAACTGTATACTGTGATTCACATTAAACAAGAACTGTACAACTGTACAAACAGTCATAACTTGCCGATCGGTCACACGTGTGTTAAACTGGAATCCACCTAAAAACCGGAATACACTTTCCATAACTGGAATACACCTGTACCTTTTTAATCAGAGGTATTTCTGAAGGTTTTTTTATAATTCAATCATATATATCATAAATAATTAACATATGGAAGTAAAATAAAATACGTCCACTCAAAACGATAACTGTGCGGGAAATTATCATAACAGAAATACACCCATATTTTATGAATAAATGGTACTTTTGTAGGGTTTAATGCAGAACTCATTTGTATATAATATAAATAATTAATTAACAAAAGGATAATAAAATATGATGATCTGTCAGTTTCCGCATATTAGTTGTGTGCTAAATTACACGATTGTTCTTAGTATTCATATATTACTATGTAGTTAAGTACTTTTTGTTTTGTGTGGTAGCAGCACATAAAACACATGACATGCTGCTGAAATAAGAATAAGGTCATTGTATTTGGCAGGCATCGTGGGATCAGATTCTCCCTTAGCTGTTGCAACAGAGTATACTGCTTGGATCAGGGGTAGTTCCATTTGTACACCTGACCCAAGAGGCAAGATTTACAACACGTTAGTCAGAACTAGTGCAGTTGTACATATAGAAATACTTTTTGAGTTCAAATAAGTATATTTCACTAATGTATACTTTTCCCTGTCCTCATTTAGATCAAAAATCTTGAGACAACTGTTTGAAATAAAAAAAAAAATCAGACAATTTCATCTGAAGAACTTTAAATGCATTCTGTCACTTAGCACTTTTTCACAGTAAACAATACTTGGTATACAGTCACATGTTTACTGTGAAAAGCACCAAGTGAAAAAAAAGAAGAATAAAAATCAACTGTTTGTCAAAAAAAATAATAATCCTTTATACCAGATACTGATAATGATATCATACTTAAAGAAAAAGTAACTAAATGGCTCAATTATTGAAAAATATTTGTCACTTGGTACATATACTGAGTGCAAACTTGATATAGTTTGGTGCGAAAAAGCGCCAAGTGACGTAAGGCACTTAGCACTGTGTCGCATTCAAATGGTATATCATTTTCACTTAGCACTTTTTGACCATTCTGTTATAAATTCATTTAATGACTTGCTATAATCTTGATATTTTTACAGGACATGGGCAAGGTCATAAACACTTGATATATGAAAAAAAGTGATTTTTTCAAAAAATGTCACTTAGCACTGTGTCGCATTCACCCCTCGATTTTCACTAATTTTCATGAAGATCTCATGAAAAATATGGCCTCTAGAGAGGTCACAACGTTTTTCTATTTTTATACCTACTGGCCTAGTTTTTGACCACACGTGACCCAGTTTCGAAACTGACCTAGATATCATCAAGGTGAACATTCAGATCAATTTTCATGAAGATCCATTGAAAAATATGGCCTCTAGAGAGGCCAAAAGATTTTTCTAATTTTAGACCTACTGACCTAGTTTTTGACCGCAGCTGACCCAGTTTCAAACTTGACCTAGATATCATCAAGATGAACATTCAGACCAACTTTCATACAGATCCCATGAAAAGTATGGCCTCTAGAGAGGTCACAAGGTTTTTTTTATTATTTGATCTACTGACCTAGTTTTTTAAGGCACGTGACCCAGTTTCAAATTTGATCTAGATATCATCAAGGTTAACATTCTGACCAATTTTCATGAAGATCCATTCAAGGGTATGGCCTCTAGAGAGGTCACAAGGTTTTTCTATTTCAAGACCTACTGACCTAGTTTTTGATCGCAGCTGACCCAGTTTCAAACTTGACCTATATATCATCAAGATAAACATTCAGACCAACTTTCATACAGATCCCATGAAAAATATGGCCTCTAGAGTAGTCACAACGTTTTTTCATTATTTGACCTACTGACCTACTTTTTGATGGCATGTGACCCACTTTCGAACTTGACCTAGATATCATCAAGATGAACATTCTGACCAAATTTTATGGAGATCCATTCACAAGTATGGCCTCTAGAGAGGTCACCAGGTTTTTCTATTTTTAGACCTACTGACCTAGTTTTGAACCGCACATGACCCTGTTTCGAACCTGACCTAGATATCATCAAGGTGAACATTCAGACCAACTTTCATACAGATTCCATGAAAAATATGGCCTTTAGAGAGGTCACAAGGTTTTTCTATTATTTGACCTACTGACCTATTTTTAGATGGCACGTGACCCACTTTCGAACTTGACCAAGATATCATCAAGATGAACATTCAGACCAACTTTCATACAGATCCCATGAAAAATATGGCCTCTAGAGAGGTCACAAGGTTTTTGTATTATTTGACCTACTGACCTAGTTTTTGATGGCACGTGACCCACTTTCGAACTTGACCTAGATATCATCAAGGTGAACATTCTGACCAATTTTCATGAAGATCTTATGAGATATATGGCCTCTAGAGAGGTCACAAGGTTTTTCTATTTTTAGACCTACTGACCTAGTTTTTGACCGCACGTGACCCAGTTTCAAATTTGACCTTTATCATCAAGATGAACATTCAGATCAACTTTCATACAGATCCCATGAAAAATATGGCCTTTAGAGAGGTCACAAGGTTTTTCTATTATTTGACCTATTGACCTAGTTTTTGAAGGCACGTGACCCAGTTTCGAACTTGACCTAGATATCATTAAGGTGAACGTTCTGACCAATTTTCATGAAGATCTTGTGAAATATATGGCCTCTAGAGAGGTCACAAGGTTTTTCTATTTTTAGACCTACTGACCTAGTTTTTGACGGCATGTGACCCAGTTTCGAACTTGACCTAGATATCATCAAGGTGAACATTCTGACCAATTTTCATGAAGATCTAATGAAATATATGGCCTCTAGAGAGGTCACAAGGTTTTTCTATTTTTAGACCTACTGACCTAGTTTTTGAAGGCACGTGACCCAGTTTCAAACCTGACCTAGATATCATCAAGGTGAACATTCTGACCAACTTTCATAAAGTTCCCATCAAAAATGTGACCTCTAGAGTGGTCACAAGCAAAAGTTTATGGACGGACTGATGACGGACGCCGCGCGATCACAAAAGCTCACCTTGTCACTTTGTGACAGGTGAGCTAAAAAAGAAAATGCATGTAATTATGTTCTTTCAAAATAAAATCTGTTGTTTTTGCGCAGTAATCGACACATAACGTCATGAGGTCAATGACGTCATTTTATGGCAACAATGTTTTGAAGCATTTCTGCAGCAATTTAATCATAATTTCTGCATTATTTTATCACAAAGCATCAGATCGGAAGACAGGTCCATGATTTTTTTTAGAAGAATGGATATACAAACACATTTAGGTTGTCGTAAAGGTCATCATAAATTGTTACGTAAGCTTCCAGTTGGGCATGCACACATACAAATATTAAGGTAACCTATCTCCTTAACTATTCAGTTCAAATGTACAAAACAAATTTTGCAATTTTTCCTGTATAACTGGCAATTTATATATTTGTATGTTTTGTAATCTTCATAATTTTGTTTTCCTGTATTACTGCATTGTTAGTTATAACCCTTACCATCATGGACACGACTGATTCTGCCTTCAGTGCAGTCTGATCATGATCTGCACTGTTCGTTATTCAGCCAGTATTTTTTTGGTATTCAAGTGTCAGTGCTTGTGGCTGGCAATACTGATTTATCTTGGCATTGTTGTCTCCATTTCATGCTTATTTCTGCATATTTGACAGTATGGACACCAGGTGTAAGTCCTGCATTACAGCTCACCTAGGTGACAAATGGATAAAAATGTCAACAAAAACTTGTAAATGTAAATATTACAATGTCTTTTAATTGACCTAAAGGTAAAATTACTATGCTAAAATATCATTTGTCTTTACTTTCTTTCTATTATGAATAATGAATAAACATTCAGCCTGCATGATCCAATCTCATGATGGTTATACCACTAAATTCTTCTACAAATAGTAATGTCAGTATTGTTCGAACTTTTTAAGATATACTTATTTCTACAAATAACTCCTGAAACTGGGAACCAACTGAAGAATAAAACTGGAACAAACTAATGCAACAAACTGCAGAACACAGCTGGAATAAACTGCTGTGGCAGACTGCCAAGTTATTTAAGAATTCTTTGATCCATGATAAGTTACACCTCAGACAAACTCACATGGACGGAAGAACAGACAGGCACATGCACATACACCAGACTGCCATAGTGACAACTATGTCGAGCTCACTGCCAGAGGGCCTGACAAAAAGTGATGTAACACTATACAATGTACTTACAATACGTCTGTGTCGTATAGCAGTAACCTTGATGATACTGTTATTGATTCCTTCATCCTCGATCGTCACCATCATGCGTTACTGGTAAACACTGGCATAGCAAAGTCACATGTGATAAAAATGTTAACATTGACCGCTGCAATATTACTGGTGTGGTAACCATTATCATTAACATTCACTCCGCACTAGAAGTTATAAAATATACACAAATAAACATAGAGTAAATAAATCTATTAAGATTTTGTTAAATTGAATATAAACTTTCAAATCACTTGCACTGATTATTCAAAACAAATGTATTAAGTCACTATTTCTGTCTCCAGTCAAAAAGTATGTCAGATAATCCTGGAAAGAAATTTTGTAATAGTATTTTAGAGATGAGTACTTAAAACTGAAGAGGTTACTAAGTCATCTTATTAGCAATATATTTATATCCTGTAATGTACAATTCATTTCAAAACATTTTGCTTAACATCAATAAATGAACTGTTCACAAATTAACATTGTAGAACTCTTTACAATATTATTTACAGGCTTTCACTTGATGTAATATTCATAAAGAATACAATTTAAGAACAATTATAGCTGCCACTATTAGTGAGAAATGCCCAAGAGCATTTATTAATTTTATGCCAATTAATTCTAAAGTCCCTTCACTGATGGCAGATGAATGGACTGAGCAAGAAACATACCATGTTAACCTTTGACCTCTGCATGACCTTGACCTTAGAGCTAGAGGTCAGAATCTTGCCCATGACATGTTGTCTCTTAAAAAGGAATATTTTCGCTGATTAAACTCAAATCCCTCGATGAATGGCAGAGTTATGAACCCGACACGAAACAGACCCTGTTGACCTTTGACTTCTAAGTCTGACCTTGATCTTGGAGCTAGGTGTGTGTGGGTCTTGTGCATGGCAAACCGTCTCTTTATGGTATTTACGCCAAGTTAACCCTTATCATGCTGGACACGACTGAAACTGCCTTTGTGGCCAGTGTAGGTCATGATCAGCCTGAACATCCATGTGCCATTCAGCCAGTATTATTTTGGTAAACACTCCTTTTAACTGTTAATGGTAGACTACTAGAGTTCAAACTGAAAGAAAGACAGGTTCATTATAGAAATTTAGCAGGGTAAGGATTAAACATACTGTAAGGACAAATATTCCACAGGAGCCAACTGCCTGTCTGTTCCCATCAGTGCGTACTGCAGTCCATGGCTAAAATTCTTCATCTCTTTCAGTGTGTGAATCTCTGATCTGCATGTGCTGTCTGTAACAAAGCAAAATTCATCACTGATTAAAGTCAAATTGTATAAGTAAATGACCACTTTAACCAACCATTTATTATCAGTTCCTATTTTGCTCAGCATAGTATTACATGGCTTCTTATGTAATAATACATGTATGTAACAAGAGGGCCATGATGGCCCTATATCGCTCACCTGAGCTTAATTGCTTGCTTAAACAATTTTTATTGGCTAAAACTTCACTAACAAATACTTGGTGAATGGGTCATGGTAAAGATTATTTAAGATAACTACTGAAATCTGATTAAAAAATCAAACTGGTGGTACAAATTTCTTTGCTGTAGCTTCAAAAACAGGAAAGAAGGTCAGCAGGTCATTCAAAATGAATATTGAAATTTGTATCAAACATTATGCTTGTGATCCAAATTTCTTTGCCACTGCTTCAAAAACAAATAAATCTATGTAAAACAAGGGAGCATCCGAGTGTAGCTTATACTGACACCAGGCTCATGATTTGAACAATCTTGGTAGAGAACCACTAGAGCATAACAGATACTAAATATCTAAGCTCTAGGCCTTATGGGTTAAGACAAGATTTTTTAAAGATTTTTCCCTGTACTGGTCTATTTAAACCATGTGTCCCTAGAGCAGGGCCATCCATATTTGACCCCAGGGGGATAATTTGAACAATCTTGGTAGAGAATCACTAGATGATGCTGCATACAAAATATCAAAGCAACATGCCCTGTGGTTTTGACCAAGAAAAGTTTCAAAGTTTTGCTCTATAAAAGTCTATATAAACCATGTGACCCCTGGGGCAGGGCAATAGTTGACCCTAGGGGGATAACTTGAACAACTTGGTTGAGGACCACTTGATGATTCTACATAACAAATATAAAAGTGCTAGGACCTGTTGGTTTGGACAAGAATAATTTTACAGATTTTCCTTTCGGTTGCCATGGTTCTGTATGGAATTCAATTCTTTAAATAATTTTTAAAGAAGACCATCCAAGGAACATCCCTCAGTGTGAAGTTTCATCACAATTTGCTTGGTGGTTTAGGGGGAGATGTTGTTTAAGGAAAGTGTGGATGGACGCCAGACAGCAGACGGATGCACAGAACGATGCCAGACAGTGAGCAATCACAATAGTTCAACCTGAGCACTTTGTATTCAGGTGAGCTAAAAATACAGACCTGCAAGGGAGATATGGGATACTGTCAACATAAGTAAACAAGAGGGTCATGAAGACCCTGGATCGTTCACCTGAGGTATATGAGACACATGTTTCAAATGTCAAACTAATGCTAAAATATAAAGAAGGTAGGTCAGTAGGTTACATTCATGGTAACTGAAAGTCAGTTTGTGCAAAACTGAACATGTCATCCAAATTTCAAGGCTTGTCTTAAACAACAAGAAAGTAGGTCAGTAGGTCAAGGTCACAGTAAAATGATCCCTGATCACATGGGGTCATCAGGTAATTATAATTAAACAGTCTAGGAAATATGATCTGAAAATTTTTAAGTATCTTTTTTCCTGTATAACTCATAATTTTAACAAGTGACCCCCAGGACAGGGCCTCTTTTCACTCCAGGGGCATAATTTAAACAAACTTGTTAGAGATCCACCTGGCAATGCTACATACCAAATATCAAAGGCCTAGGCCTTGAACTTTCAGACAAGAATATCTTTATTTTTTTTCCCCTATATAAGTCTATAATAAACTTGATATCCCTAAAGCAGATCCTCTTTTCACCCCAGGGACATAATTAGAATAATTTTGGTAGAGAAATACTAGGAAAGGCAACATACCAAATATCAAAAGCATAGGCCTTGCAGTTTTGGGCAAGAAGATTTTTAAAGTTTTTTTCCTATATAAGTCTACGTAAATTGGAGACCCCCTGGGGCAGGGCCTCTTTTCATCCAAGGGGCATAATTTGAACGATTTTGGTAGAGGACCACAAGGCAATGCCACATACAAAATATCAAAGGCCTAGGTCTTGTGGTTTTAGACAAGAAGATTTTTAAAGATTTTTCCTATGTATGTCTATGTAAATCTTGTGACCCCAGGGCGGGCCTCTTTTCACCCTAGGGGTACAATTTGAACAATCTTGATAGAGGACCATAAGATGATGTCATATGCCAAATATCAACGCTCTACCCATTGCGTTTTTTGACAAGAAGATTATTAAGGTTTTTCCTTTCGGTTGCCATGGCAACCAGAGTTTTTGAATAGTTTTGAAAGGGGACCACCCAATGATCATTCCTGTGAAGTTTGGTGTAATTCTGCCCAGTCGTTTTCAAGAAGAAGATTTTTTTATAAAATGTTGACGGATGCACGACACACAACGCAGGACGGACATTGAGCAGTCACAGAAGCTCACCATGAGTCTTTGGCTCAGGTGAGCTAAAAAGACCCAAGGTGCTAGCTCAGGTTAACAGGATTAGCTCAGGTTAACAGGATTAAATCTGAAAGAAGATTTTTTTCTTGCAATTGTTTTTTTATCAGCTTCTCCTTGTTGTAAATGTATTAAAAAAATCCCTGCTGGTCTATGGATTTTTTGCATTAAGTATTATTGAGGTATAATAACATAAGTTAACCCTTACCCTGCTAAATTTCTAAATTGGACTGGTCCATCATTCAGTTAGGACAATACCATTTTTTATTCGAAGGGGTGTTCACTGGAAATTTACTAACTGAAGAGCGTACAGTTTAGACTATGATCAGCCTAAGCATCTTGGTCTGCAATGGTCGCAAAGGCAGAATCACTTGCCGCCAGCAGGCTAAAGGTAAATAAATCATCACACGTCAATTTTCTCTGTACATTTCATTACCTGCTTCTGACATACAGTGCAACCTCTGCAGAGCAACACCCTTTGGGAAATGCAAATATTGACCTCTGTTGAGAGGTTGTTGCTCTATAGAGGTTAAATTGATAGTAAATTTCCGCTATGGGAAAATTTGATGATGCTGTTGTGGAGAGGTTTTGCTGTAGAGAGGGCCGCTCTGGAGAGGTTGCACTGTATATCATTCCTGATTCACTTAATATCACATTTACAACTGTTCGTGGAATGCTTTTTTTCTATTTTTTTTTTTTATCCTTTTGACTTTGATAAATCTTATGTTAATATTAATAATATATAGTATATACATGTATATCTTGGGAAATGAGACTCCAATAAACTATCTTATCTCACCTGTCATTTTCAATACGGAATCTGATACAGATGATTGAAGCATACAGGAATGACATAGGTTTGGTTGTTTGTTGCCAAACTGTCATAATTTACGTATACCTTCACAGGTCAATGGACATGTCTCCATTACTTCCATTCATGGAAAACGTTATGGTTCTGTCTCTCACACTTGCTACTTAAAGTACCAAATGATTGTTGCTGACATCTACAGGCATTAAGTATACAATGTATCTGTACTTTCTAAACTGCACCTAAAATACAAACACAGATTGCTTAGTAAGATGCTTTGACAGGTCAATGGAATATAAAATCTGTTCTAAATGTATGTCATTTCAATTCTTCGAAATCCATTGTTACTACAATTTTTAATCTTGCATACTTGAAAAATGTAAATAAAGAGTAAAGAAATTATGTCCCTTAAGTCAGTTTTACCTTCATTATTTTCAGTGTCGGTGAGAAGTATGCTCGGTCTTCAAGCATGGTATTTTCTTCTATACAAGGATAGTTTTACGCCTTGAAAGTGTATCAAGTGAGCACTACACTGATGGCACAGCACTGTGTGCGTGTATTCCAGTTTAACGCCTTTTTCAACAATTTTTCAGTCATATAAACGACATTGTCTACTTGTAGCAGTGAGCACAATGCTCAACTTTATAGTGCTGCCTCACTGGAATATCACGCTGTAGACGCGTGACAGGATACCCCGCCCAGTCACATTATACTGACACCGGGCTGACCAGTCCTAGCACTATCCCCTTAATGCTGAGCGCCAAGTGAGGAAGCTGCTAGTACCATTTTTTATGTCTTTGGTATGACGCGACCGGGGATCGAACCCATGACCTCCCGCACTCAAAGCCGATGCTCTAACACTAGGCTACCGAGGCGGTTTTGCCACTGCATTAAACCATGCATCAGGTTTATCACTGGTATACATTTGGCTTATTATTTACATGTATTAGGTAATATCTGACATTGAAATTAACAAGGCAGTCAGAAAGACAGCTATATCCCTCACCATTGTTATAGATAGTGAAAGGGTTGATGGTATTGAGTGGAAGCACTGAGGTTGTTAAGTATATTTTATATTCCATGATGATGACATTCATGAATTAAAAAACCTTTTAAGGGGGTTTAGGAAATACTGAGCTCAAATCTTTGACCCCTAATTGTGAACTTGACCTTGAACCAACATGGCCGACACGAGTTCTGTGCATCGTCTTGATAAGGTGATCATTTGACCCAAGTTTCATGAAAATCCTTCAAGGGGTTTTGGAGATACAGAGGGAACACATAGTGTTACAGAAGGATGGACAGATTCAGACCATTTCTATAACCCCCCACCACTTGTGGCGGGGGCTTAAAAACAAGAGCTGTCACAGGAGACAGTGCGCTCAACTATTTGGATGCTGGATAGTGAAACTGGGCACATCTGAGGAAACTAGAGCTGTCAATGGAGTATTTAATGACTCCAATTGTGGATAAAGATATTGCACAATAGCCTGAGCCTATGTCAAAAATATCAACTTAAAGTAATAAGAGAGGTAAAGATAAAATGTATCAAAACACTATATAAGGATATCCTAAGCAAAAAGGGGCATAATTCATTAAATCAATCTGGCTGGTTATTGAACCTAAGTGAGATATTATGCCCAAAGCAATTAGGATAATAAGTGATAACCCAGTGAAAACTGTTCCACTAATAGATAATTATACAACTTTTTTACAGACGTCACCTTACCACTGATGTTTCCATAATGCGTCCCATCTTATGAAATGTGTATAACAACTACTTTTCAAGCCCGAAGTAAGCCATTGTTCAAGCTACACACATACTACATTTTACAATAGTCTGCACAAAACTTATTAAAAATGTCCTAGTCTCTGACAACATTTCACATTTAAATTTTTGTGTACACTTCTTTTCCTAATAGTAACAATAATTTATTCATGACTGATCTATGACTGCCTTTTCCAGTGGAGGGAACTTCCCGATCGGGAAATCGGGACTTCCCCTTTTTTGTTACTATATTAAGACTATTTTTCTTGTTCGGGAAACAAAATTGCTGCTTTTTAATAGGGTCAGAAAAATTGATCAGTGCATAATGATATTCAAGTTACAGAGATAATGATAATATCAGTGTACACAAGAAATGTTGTTCTATAATTCTACTGTTCAGAATTTTTCTAAATGGTCTTGTTATTTTTTATTTGTCATCCGAAATAAGCATATTTGCTCAAAAGCCTGCATTTCCCGAATTAGAAATGCAACTTCCTGATTTGGAAATGTAGCAGTTTACTGTTTTACTCTTGATTTCCCATTCATCACTGTTGCATATCTTAATTCTTTTGCCTGTACAAACAACTCTCAATTAATTTGTAAATTGCTTCATTAGACTGGTTATTTATGCTCTCTTGAGTTAGTCTTTCAGTGGATGGTACATACACAGGACCTCTGCCATATTACCTGATGATATTACATTGTCAAGATTAACTGTTATGAGATATGAAACCAGAATCAAATTAATGTCGTGTAACTGGCTTGTGCTATCTGTTCCCTTTTGGTTGTTACAGATAACCTTTCTTCCTTAAAAACTGTCTCCATATAAAAAAATTCATTTTAAAACTAATTAGTTTTTGTATCCAAATAGGTTTGATAATGATCATTAGGTTGCATACTTAACACTTCATGTACGGTATATACTAGACTAGCTCCTAGACTATGATATATATTTTTTACATTTTTATGACTAAATGTAGTGAACTGAGCCAGTCTATATTCTATGTCCAATAGACTAGCTCCTAGACTATGATATATATTTTTTACATTTTTATGACTAAATGTAGTGAACTGAGCCAGTCTATATTCTATGTCCAATATCATAGTCTAGTACAATCCGAAAATTCACAAACCTGATTTTAGGTTTGTTATCAATCAATGTCAAGAACTGACCACAGCCTAACTGAGATCAGTGGTTTACTGCCACATATTTATGTAACTCATTCATACCATCTGGTAGCAGGGGTTTACAACTGCAGGGGTGAGCTGAGTTGAAATTTTATCAGAAATGAATTTCATTTCTCTGTACTTGGTACTTGAAGTTAGATTGGAAAATCTGAAAGATACACAATTCCTATGGCTTGTCATAAAATGGACATATGGAATTAAGCTGTAATTGAACAGAAAAGGAGTAGAACAGGTGCCCCCACCCCGAACTGCTAGCGGAAAAGTTAGCATTTGGGTGGTTTTCAAAATAATGAAGCAAAAGTGTGACATAGGGGTTGAAAATTCAAACTTATTTGTTAGGGTGGTCACCTATTTTTTATGATAGCAAATACTTCAGATTTAAAGGAAATAACTCTCGGAAAGTGTTGAGAAATGCCAATAAGAAAATATTTCAGCCTTTAATTCGAAAGTTCAGTGAATTTCCCGTAAGATGGGTGATAAATGTTGCAGTGTTTTATGACAAGGAATTATGTATAACAGTAATTTTTTCAACATAAATGATAAGTAATGGGTGTATGTGTATGGTTTGAAACTTATTTACTCAAATGTTTGTGGACACTGGTTTTTAAAATCACAATTTCTGCACAAATCTGACATGAAAATAAAACTTTACCTAGAAAAATTGTTGCTAAATGCAAAATAACTAACATATAATTATTAAACCTATTTTTTTCTCTCACTTTGCATGTTTATAAACCACATGCCAAATTTCAAGAATGTCCAGTAATTCTAATTTCTAGAATTGTCAACTCAAAATTGAGTTATTGTACAGATGCACAGGGGACACATACTAAAAATCAGTGTAATATTTATCCATTATTAGTTTTCTATTCATAAAAAGACTAATGGTGATCAACTTTAGTCAAATCCTATTAAAAAATTGATTTATTCCACAAAATAACTACAAAATTGAAAATTTTCACTACAAAACATGAAAATTCAACTGAATGTAATGCTTTAAAAGAAAAAATAAGTGACTTTATACATAACTAATACACTGAAATCATTTAGTTTACATGCAATGCTTATTCATAGTAGACAAATGACGAAATGCCATGCATGATAAAATGGAATAGTAAAATTCATACATACTTTATAATGTTACTAAAAAGGGTGCACAGGGGACAAATTGTATCAAAATATTTATTCATAGAATATGTTCATGGTAAGTAAAATTCTTTTAACTACACAATATTTACTAGTGAACATTAGATATTTAGGTAAATTTAAAGAGCTTAAGAAGCAATAAAATTGATGTATCCACTTTTAAACTTGAAAATTGGCAACTTCAGAAATAAATGCAAACAATGAATTTTAAATTGTCCAGGGTTTCTTATATAATGCTAAATTATCAAGTAATGCCTAAATTTTGCTTTCACACTGTTAAGAATATAGAACTGCCACCACAAATTACAGTAATGCTATGAAAATTGATATATGTCAAAAAAGGGTGCACAGGGGACATCACTTTTGGCTCTGTGAATGTTTAACAGTCAGTAATATGTGAAGTTGAATGCTGCTTTTGTATCTGTTGTAACTCCCTTTCAAGGAAAATAAAGTAAAATCCCATTTTATTTAAAGAATATAAGAAATCTGACACTTAACAACTGAAAAGGTGCACAGGGGACATTTTTAGGTGTATAGACATCCAGCAAGTTTCTGAGAAAGTTGATTTATTAAAGAAAAAAATCATACTGTGTCTTCACAGCTGAAGGGATAAGGATCTTAGAAAAACATTAAGACTTTAGAAAAGTAATAGGGTTATGAAATTGTAGTGTTCAACATTTAAATTTAGTATTTTTTTCACTATTTTTTGTGAAGGGGGTACCATCACAAGATGTGAAATATTGGTAACAATAAGATGTAGGTAATGAAAAGAAGTATTTTATTTAAATGTGCAGAGTTTAAGTTACACGAAAAAGCCAAAGCTGTTACAATAAAGCATGGTTTTAAAAAGTAAGCCACAGTTGAAAACTATACTTCATGTAAAATGTCACACTTTTTTGGGTGCACAGGGGACAAAATTAGCTATATAATTTAATATAACTTTAAAACTGTTTGATTCATTAAGCTGAAATTGCACACATTTATTGACTACATTGATTTGGATATAATTTGCCCCAAAATGCATTCTAAAGCTAAACTGAATTAAAGTAAGGTGAGAGAAAAGAAAAAGCTTCATTATTTTGAAAACCACCCATTTGCGATATTTGTATGTTAAAAGACGGAATGTACATATAATATAGTGGTATCACCTCTTGGTGCAAAAATGAATATCCAGGCTCAGGGCTGAATGAATGCATATTAAAGTGTTGTATTTGAAGGACAGTGAAACGTAAGTACAGACACATAAATCTACAATCTTGCTCTGAGAATATTTGGTCAGAATGTTTTCATTTCTTCTTATCCTGTATTCTGTTAGTTAGAAGGTATATGGCTTTTCTTAATCTAATGCAGGTGTCACATTAATTGGAGGAGTTTTTAGCTTTAAAAATCTGTATGTAAATACATAAAAGCACATTTTGTTCATCAAAATTGGTAAAAGTCTCATAGTTAGAAATACATTTAAGCTTATAATTCTTGAAAGTTTCTTATTTGTGCAAATTTCGCACGTTGCATACTATATTCTTCAGTTAACTCCAAATAGTTATGTACTTCTTTACAAATCAAGAAAGACCTGTATAATCTTTGGTAAAGATTAGCAGAGCTAAATGTTTTTAAAAGGAAAAATTAATTGATATGTAAAAATATATGTTAACAATTTAAATAGAGACATTTGGTTTCAAAATGTTTATGGTGCTGAAAAGGAAACTCTACTTATCTCTTATAATGTACATGCATTTGTTCAATTTATCGCAGGTCTTTTTGCTATTAGTTGATAAAAGTATAGTTTCATGGAAGGCTTGTTCAATTTTAACTTCAAAATGCTTAACACCCACTAACAAGTAAGCATTTGATTTTCGGCACAAAATATTTAGCATTAGGATGTTATCTTTATACCTCCGTCCTTTCATTTGAAAAATGCCACATGCCAAATGCAAAATATTTAATGCCAAATGCTAAATCTTAAACATTGAGTCATACTTGTCAAATGCAATGGCAAAACAGTACTAGTACTATGGAAGGATGGTGCGCCATGCTAATTACCAAATGCTAAATGACAAATAATTTACTAAGATAATAGCATTTAGCATTAAATAATTGGTATTTAGCATAAACCGATTGGCATTTAGCAGTAAAATAGACATTCGGCAATTAGCATGGCGCACCGGCCCCCCCATATACAAAGCTGAATGATTACATGTATTGTCCGATGTTGGCATGACATGGTAGATCATGCAAGTGCTTCAAATCAGACTCATAAGACATGATCCTTATTTCATAAAATCAATGGAAAATTAGCATTATCTTTCAGAAATAAACATTATGTATTTGAAATTTTGTATTTATTATGAAAGAGAGAATATCGTATTTAGCTATTAGCATTAGATATCTGGCAAGTAGAATGGTGCACCAGCCTTCCATAAATGCATCGACCTTAAATATTTTTGTTATTTATCAATCTTTGTTAAGAACATTTATCATCTCTTTTTTGTTTGGTGCTGCAGTGACTGCAGTAAGGTGCTTTGTCACTGAATAGAAACCATTTTTGCTGAGACTTGCGTTTCTTTCAATTTTGGTACAGCTTTCTCATAGTTTTGTCCAGATACACGAGTTTAGACTGCTTAGTACAAAAAGTCTGCGAAAGTTCCTACACAAACTATTAACTGGCTTTCCGATGGGACAAAAGTCTCGGTTTTATAAACACCTTTAAACAGTTTATAAGGTAGCAATCATAATCTTCTTTCTGCCACATATTACACAATGCAGTTTCTTTATCATTTGAATAAACTTGAACTCAACAGTATTATCTTTTAAAATGTGCTTTTAATAATGGCATGCAGTAAGAAACTTTTAAAATCCATTCTTCAGTTTCAGAAATATACTGATTATAATAATTCTTTAAGTAAAATAAACATATTATTGTATAACTAGAAAATGCTTTTGTAAAAAAGCGCATGTCTCCCCCAATGCAAAGTCCTATAGGCAAGAAGTCAATAGGGGTCAGGAGCGAAAGTCAAAGAGACACTGATGGTTGGCTGCAATAGGGATCATCTACTTGGCATGTCCAGTCATCCCGCTAAATTTCAACACTCGTGGCCTAGTGGTTCTCAAGTCACTGTTCAGGCTCCTGTGACCTTGACCTTTGATCAAGTGACCTCAAAAAAATAGGGGTCATCTACTCTGCATGTCCAATCATCCTATTAAGTTTCAACATTGTAGGTCAAGTGGTTCTCAAGTTATTTCCAAAAATGATTTTACATGAACAGGCCACTGTGACCTTGACCTTTAATAGACTGACCCCAAAATCAATAGGGGTCATCTACTATGCATGTTCAATCATCCTATGAAGTTTCAACATTCTGGGTCAAGTGGTTCTCAAGTTATTGATCGGAACTGGTTATCAATGTTCAGGCCCTGAGACCTTGACCTTTAACGGAGTGACCCCAAAAACAATAAGGGTCATTTACTCTGCATGAACAATCATCCTATGAAGTTTCAACATTCTGGGTCGAGAGGTTCTCAAGTTATTGATTGGAAATGGTTTTCCATGTTCAGGCCCCTGTGGCCTTGACCTTTAACAGAGTGACCCTAAAATCGTTAGGGTACGTCTACTCTGCATGACCAATCATCCTACGAAGTTTCATTCTGGGTCAAGTGGTTCTCAAGTTACTGACCGGAAATGGTTTTCAATGTTCGGGCCACTGTGGCCTTGACCTTTCACAGAGTGACCCTAAAATCGTTAGGGTACATCTACTCTTTATGATCAATCATCCTATTAAGTTTCATCATTCTGGGTCAAGTGGTTCTCAAGTTACTGACCGGAAATAGTTTTCAAAGCTTCGGGCCCCTGTGACCTTGACCTTTCACAGAGTGACCCCAAAATCGTTAGGGGTCATCTACTCTTTATGATCAATCATCCTATTAAGTTTCAACATTCTTGGTCAAGTGGTTCTTAAGTTACTGACCGGAAATGGTTTTCAATGTTCAGGTCCCTGTGACCTTGACCTTTAATGGAGTGACCCCAAAATCGATAGGGGTCATCTACTTTGCATGTACAATCATCCTATGAAGTTTCAACATTCTGGGTCAGGTGGTTCTCTAGTTATTGATCGGAAATGGTTTTCAATGTTCAGGCCCCTGTGACCTTGACCTTTGACGGAGTGATCCCAAAATCAATAGGGGTCATCCACTCTTCATGATCAATCATCCTATGAAGTTTCAACATTCTTGGTCAAGTGGTTCTCTAGTTATTGATCGGAAATGGTTTTCAATGTTCTGGCCCCTGTGACCTTGACCTTTGATGGAGTGACCCCAAAATCAATAGGGGTCATCTACTCTTCATGATCAATCATCCTATGAAGTTTCAACATTCTGGGTCAAGTGGTTCTCTAGTAATTGATCGGAAATGGTTTTCAATGTTCAGGCCCCTGTGACCTTGACCTTTGACGGAGTGAGCCCAAAATCACTAGGGGTCATCTACTCTTCATGATCAATCATCCTATGAAGTTTCAACATTCTGGGTCAAGTGGTTCTCTAGTTATTGATCGGAAATGGTTTTCAATGTTCAGGCCCCTGTGACCTTGACCTTTGACGGAGTGACCCCAAAATCAATAGGGGTCATCTACTCTTCATGACCAATCATCCTATGAAGTTTCAACATTCTGGGTCAAGTGGTTCTCTAGTTATTGATCGGAAATGGTTTTCAATGTTCAGGCCCCTGTGACCTTGACCTTTGACGGAGTGACCCCAAAAACAATAGGGGTCGTCTACTCCAGCAGCCCTACAACCCTATGAAGTTTGAAGGTTCTAGGTCAAATGGTTCTCCAGTTATTGCTCGGAAATGAAGTGTGACCTACGGATGGACGGACAGACGGAAGGACGGACGGACGGACGGACAGGGCAAAAACAATATGTCTCCTGGGGGAGACATAATAAAATATTTGCAAGAGGACGATCAAGATTTCAAAGAAGCAAAATGGTTTATTGTAGATGATAATGGCTCTTCAGTTATCACCATTAAAACTCAGTTAGGAAACAGATTTGATCAGCAGCATAACACTTGACCACTAGCATGATGTACCAAATTATCCACGGGTAATCAAATAGCAATAGGTGCCAATCATCCCTCTGAGAGCATTTAGGATGGTACTAGACTGATAATTTCAACATCATTCCTCTGTGAAAATCTCTAAAATAGACTGGCTTTTGTCTCTATGAAATTAAATTTGTCAAAAAAAAGGAAAAATGTAGAAATATATTATTATCAGTCTAGCGGCTAGTCTAGGTATATACAGCTGGTTTGGATTTTTCACCTTTTACATCAATGTATGTATCCCTCTGCAGAAGTGATGTTATTGTTCTTAATGACCTCCCTGACATATGGTAATGATCCAAAATGAAATATTTTCAGCATCTGCCAAGATTTGTTATTATCACGACAGAGTTTGGCACAATTTAAAGCTTTTTTATGACTTATACATAATCAAAACAGCAAGACTTTTTAAATAGGGTTCAAAGTTTAATAAAAATCATGTCCATTTCAAAGTGACCTTAAGGTAAAACAGCCCAACCAAGTTCAAAAATATATTTTGTGTCATCCCTTTAAGTTGTGCTGTTTAGTTATAAACTTTCAATACCACGGATGGAGTCACTACATTTTGTCATGTATAAGCTTATTTGCACATATGGTAAACTGTCACACAATACCGAGAAATACCCAGTGCCAACTCTATTTTGGTTTCTTGTGACATAGAATATCTTTAAACACCAGCTTCTAAACCATTTCTACGATAAAGTACAAGTCTAACTGAATTGTATCACTAACACCAGTGACATGACTGTGTACCTGCGTTTGCTCTTCATAAACCATATTTTACAAAATTGTACAAACTTTTATATAACTCAACCATTAGCTACTATACAGTCAACATTTAGGAAATGTAATGTAATGTAATGAGACAGTTGTTAAATAACTGACAGAAGGACCTTATTTTGCATTCAGATTAATGACAAATTTACTCTGTGCAGTTTCATACTGAATTAGGTTTGAAATAAAAGACAAAGGTGCTACTAAGTAAGAGTTACATAAACTGTAAATATGTTCAATTGCAATGCACTTGTTAAATAAACAAGGCTTAGTGCTAATTTCTGAAGTAATGCCCTCTAAAAAGGCAATAATAGCTTTACTCCACTTCCATTTATATACTTTCAAGTTGAACTGCCATAACAAATACACATCTTTGTACATGGAAGATACTATTTTAGAGTTATCTGTTACAGATTTTGCTTCTGATTTTCCAACGAGGAGGGCAAGATCTTCTTTTCCAGACCAGACAGAGATCTAGACCGAAAAAAAGGTTTAATATATTTAGACATCATCAACTGGAACAAAATACCTTAAATATTTTACCCAATACTAAAATAATCCCATTAAAATGCTACTTTCATCAGAGCATATATTATATTCTATAATTCTGTGGTCTCATTAAGCCCTTTTATTTGCTTATATGACCACCTGTTTCAATGCAAAATGTACACAATACCACACACCGTAAAGTACCATGTACATCTGCCATATCTGCAAAATTCATAATAATCAAATATTCTAGATGGAAACAATTGTTTCATATCTATGTCATTTGATTTGATCAAACCTGAATGATTTTTCATCGCAGATATCAACACCTAGTATTCATGAATTATAATTACTTTTTAAAAAAAATCTTGGATGAAGAAAACAGATTTAAAATAGAATTCAATCAATAAAAAGTTTTGAGGCAATACGAACAGACCCTAGTAAATTATGGTTTGTTTTTCTCAAGAAGATAAAACATGTATATAGCAAAAACAGTCGTACAGAAAACAGACTTCTTATTTCAGCTAACAATAGTATGATCTACATTTTCTATATCCCCACAAACTGATGTGAAGGATTTTAATGTTGCTGCTGACCTTACGTCCCGAAATCTTGTGTGTTGAACTCCTCTCACACTATAAGCCTAATTTGCTATTTTGCTTCATACTTTCACAAATGAGCAAGCTAGATATGCAGATAAAGGAAGCTATTTTTACTGCAGTTATTGCCTTTTGATGTTTTTGTTTGCTATACTGAATGAAGAGAAAAGTCTTGTGTGTCCAACCTCTTTCATGACATTAGCATGATTTGCATCAAACGTTCACAGATGAACAAATCTGATGTACAGATGTCCGTAAAGGAAGGCTTGTTTTCTGTGAATGTTTTACTGCAGTTATGGCCCTCTGATAGTTTTTGTTATACAGACAGTATGAGGGGCATGGCATCTGTGTCTTTTGGACACAATTCTTGTCCTATGTAAGTTTGTATCTCCATAACCATTGGTTGGAATGGATTGAAACTTCACACACTTGCCCACTGTACAGGTTTTGTAACTCTTGCTTTTTTACAAAATTATGTCTTTTTTCAACTTTAAGAGAATTTTTTTCTTAAGTTTTTAGCTCAGAGCACTCTAGTTTAAAACAGGTTAATAATCAATGCACAAACAGACTGAAATGTCAATGGCTTTTGAATGCTATGTTTCATTTTTCATACCAAATGAATGACTGGTCTAAGCAAGGCCGTCGTGGGCGGTCTGGCCGGTCTGGCCATAGCCGGACCACTTTTTTGGCCGAGCATGACCAGTTTTTTTTTGCATAAAATTTCAGCTTTTGCTTAGATTAAAAGTGCCGAAATATTGCCTTGCTAATTATCCGCAACGAGCGGTATATGTCACAATTGTCCGCGGGGTGTGAAAACTTCGGCACACTTCGTGTCAAAAGTATCGACCCTGCTTGATTGGATTAATCATAATTAAACGCTTATCTGATATATCTTTAATCCGGTATGATCTAAAGGGCGTTTTTTTATAATCTATAATAATTGATTTGATTAAAAAAAAAAATAGTCGTATGTTTAAAAAAATTGGAAAAAAATGTGTTTTTCGTGGTATAATAAAACAAAACTAACCGAAAGCTAATTTCTTCTTATTATTTTGAATAATCTTAAATAATTGCTTTAAATCAAACAAGAGCTCGTCGAACACGAAATGCCCCCCTTGATGCATTCAGTAATTGCACAAGGAACAGAAATTATCTGCTCACTGTAAACACAAATTCCATTTCGGAACACAAAACTATGCAAGTGGTCCAAATTTGAAGCCTGTACCTTCAGAAATGTGAAAGTAGGTCACTAGGTCAATCTCAAGATCAAAGTTCATTTCAGTACACAAAACTATGCTTGTGGTTCAAATTTGAAGGCTGTAGCTTGAGAAATGTGAAAGTAGGTCACTAGGTCAAAATCAAGATCAAATTTTATTTTGGAACAAAAAACTATGCATGTGGTCCAAATTTGAAGCCTGTACCTTCAAAAATGTGAAAGTAGGTCACTAGGTCAATAACAAGGTCAAAGTTTTTTTCAGTACACAAACCTATGCATGTGATCCAAATTTGAAGGCTGTAGGTACAGAAAAGTGAAAGTAGGTCACTAGGTCAAGATCAAAGTCAACTCATGTCAAGGTTCATCTTGCCACACAAAACTATACATGTGGTCCAAATTTGAATGACGTAAGTTATGAACATGAAGATTCTAAGTTTTTCCCTGTATAAGTCTATATGAACCATATGACCTCTGGGGCGGGGCCATATTTGACCCGAGAGGGATAACTTGAACAAACTTGGTAGAGAACCACTAAATGATGCTACATTACAAATTACCAAAGCCATAGTCTTTGTGGTTTGGACAAGAAGATTTTCAAAGTTTTTCCCTATATAAGTATATGTAAACCATGTGACCCCCACGGCGGAGCCATATTTGACCCTAGGGGAATAATTTGAATAATCTTAGTAGAGGACCACTAGATGATGTCATATACAAAATATCAAAGCCCTAGGCCATGTGGTTTTGGACAAGAGGTTTTTCAAAGTTTTTTCCTATATAAGTCTATATAAACCATGTGACCCTAGGGGTGGGGCCATATTTGACCCTAGGGAAATAATCTGAACAATCTTGGTAGAGGACCACTAGATTTTGCTACATACCAAATATCAAAGCCCTAGGCCCTATGGTTTTGGACAGGAAGATCAGAAACCATTTAACTGTTCCTGGCCAATGTAACCTTGACCTTTGACCTAATGATCTCAAAATCAATAGGGGTCATCTGCTGGTCATGGCCAACCTAACTATCAATTTCCCTGACACTAGGCCCAAGCGTTCTTGAGTTATTGCCTGAAAACCATTTTACTGTTCCTGGTCACTGTGACCTTGACCTGTGACATACTGACCTCAAAATCAATAGGGGTCATCTGCTGGTCATTACCAACCTCCCTATCAACTTTCGTGACCCTAGGCCTAAGCGTTCTTGAGTTATCATCCGGAAACCGTTTTACTGTTCAGGGTCACTGTGACCTTGACCTTTAACATACTGACCTTAAAATCAATAGGGGTCATCTGCTGGTCATTACCAACCTCCCTATCAACTTTCATGATCCTAGGCCCAAGTGTTCTTGAGTTATCATCCGGAAACCGTTTTACTGTTCAGGGTCACTGTGACCTTGACCTTTAACATACTGACCTCAAAATCAATAAGGGTCATCTGCTGGTCATTACCAACCTCCCTATCAACTTTCATGATCCTAGGCCCAAGTGTTCTTGAGTTATCATCCGGAAACCGCTTTACTGTTCAGGGTCACTGTGACCTTGACCTTTAACATACTGACCTCAAAATCTATAGGGGTCATCTGCTGGTCATTACCAACCTCCCTATCAACTTTCATGATCCTAGGCCCAAGCGTTCTTGAGTTATCATCCGGAAACCGTTTTACTCTTCAGGGTCACTTTGACCTTGACCTTTGACATACAGACCTCAAAATCAATAGGGGTCATCTGCTGGTGATGACCAACCTCCCTATCAACTTTCATGATCCTAGGCCCAAGCGTTCTTGAGTTATCATCCGGAAACAGTTTTACTATTCAGGGTCACTGTGACCTTGACCTTTGACATACAGACCTCAAAATCAATAGGGGTCATCTGCTGGTGATGACCAACCTCCCTATCAACTTTCATGATCCTAGGCCCAAGCGTTCTTGAGTTATCATCCGGAAACGGATTGGTCCACATTCCGACCGACCGACCGACAGACATCTGCAAAACAATATACCCCTCCTTTTTCAAAGGGGGGCATAATAAAATGCTTACGTACATCTCAACTATATAAAACTAGAAAATGCTTTTGTAAAAAAGCACGTGTCTCCCCCAATGCAAAGTCCTATAGGCAAGAAGTCAATAGGGGTCAGGAGCGAAAGTCAAAGAGACACTGATGGTTCGCTGCAATAGGGATCATCTACTTGGCATGTCCAGTCATCCCGCTAAATTTCAACACTCGTGGCCTAGTGGTTCTCAAGTCACTGTTCAGGCTCCTGTGACCTTGACCTTTGATCAAGTGACCTCAAAATAAATAGGGGTCATCTACTCTGCATGTCCAATCATCCTATCAAGTTTCAACATTGTAGGTCAAGTGGTTCTCAAGTTATTTCCAAAAAATGATTTTTTATGAACAGGCCACTGTGACCTTGATCTTTAATAGACTGACCCCAAAATCAATAGGGGTCATCTACTCTGCATGTTCAATCATCCTATGAAGTTTCAACATTCTGGGTCAAGTGGTTCTCAAGTTATTGATCAGAACTGGTTATTAATGTTCAGGCCCCTGTGACCTTGACCTTTAACGAAGTGACCCCAAAAACAATAAGGGTCATTCACTCTGCATGAACAATCATCCTATGAAGTTTCAACATTCTGGGTCGAGAGGTTCTCAAGTTATTGATTGGAAATGGTTTTCCATGTTCAGGCCCCTGTGGCCTTGACCTTTAACAGAGTGACCCTAAAATTGTTAGGGTCATCTACTCTGCATGACCAATTATCCTACAAAGTTTCATCATTCTGGGTCAAGTGGTTCTCAAGTTACTGACCGGAAATGGTTTTCAATGTTCGGGCCCCTGTGACCTTGACCTTTCACAGAGTGACCCCAAAATCGTTAGGGGTCATCTACTCTTTATGACCAATCATCCTATTAAGTTTCAACATTCTGGGTCAAGTGGTTCTCAAGTTACTGACCAGAAATGGTTTTCAATGTTCAGGCCCCTATGACCTTGACCTTTAATGGAGTGACCCCAAAATCGATAGGGGTCATCTACTTTGCATGTACAATCATCCTATGAAGTTTCAACATTCTGGGTCAAGTGCTTCTCTAGTTATTGATCAGAAATGGTTTTCAGTGTTCAGGCCCCTGTGACCTTGACCTTTGACGGAGTGATCCCATAATCAATAAGGGTCATCTACTCTTTATGACCAATCATCCTATCAAGTTTCAACATTCTGGGTCAGGTGGTTCTCTAGTTATTGATTGGAAATGGTTTTCAATGTTCAGGCCCCTGTGACCTTGACCTTTGACGGAGTGACCCCAAAATCAATAGGGGTCATCTACTCTTCATGACCAATCATCCTATGAAGTTTCAACATTCTGGGTCAAGTGGTTCTCTAGTTACTGATCGGAAATGGTTTTCAATGTTCTGGCCCCTGTGACCTTGACCTTTGACGGAGTGACCCCAAAATCAATAGGGGTCATCTACTCTTCATGACCAATCATCCTATGAAGTTTCAACATTCTGGGTCAAGTGGTTCTCTAGTTATTGATCGGAAATGGTTTTCAATGTTCAGGCCCCTGTGACCTTGACCTTTGATGGAGTGACCCCAAAATCAATAGGGGTCGTCTACTCCAGCAGCCCTACAACCCTATGAAGTTTGAAGGTTCTAGGTCAAATGGTTCTCCAGTTATTGCTCGGAAATGAAGTGTGACGTACGGACGGACGGACGGACAGGGCAAAAACAATATGTCTCCTTGGGGAGACATAATAATATAAACTTCGTTTCTATCTACTCTAAATTCTGAAACCGTATGCTTAACTCGTTGCTTAACGTATTGCTGCAAAATGGACATACCTGAAATTCCAAAACAACCTAAGACATTTAAATTTCCGAAACGCACCTTTGGTCAGAAAAATCCGGTAAACATAAGTTTTCAGCCTTTGTGGTTCACTAATAGATCATGGTTGCATTACGATGAAACTAATGACCTCGCTTATTGTCATGTGTGTGTATGTTTGCTCACATAGACGGCAAGTTGTCAAGTTCGAATCTTGATAAAGCCTTCATTATTAATGCCACCGCCTGATGAGACTCACAGAGGGGTCGAAATAGTTGTTTTCTTTTGTATTGGCTGACACTCAGAAGTGAAATACATCAACATTCATTGGGCAAATGTCGGATAGTTATCCTTGAAAACTGTTATAAAATTGCCTGAAAATCTTAATGGAAAATGCTTTCAAGATGCAAGGAAAACGTACTTACGGGCATCCCAAATCTTAAAATTTTCTCGGGGGAGACCCCCCAAACCCCCCCTTACAAGAGGGGGAAACCCCCTCTCCTGCTCTCCCCACTCTCCTGCTGTCAGCACTCGCGGGACGCCTTCGACGTCCCATGGCCGGACCACTTTTTCGAACCCGGCGACGGCCCTGCTAAGTTCTAAAAATGCAAATAATGATTTCACTTCTTACATTAGAAAAATACTCGGTGTGATGGCAAAAAACCTGTACTAATCGCTTTAAGATAAAATTTACATTTCTACATCATTTGAAAAGGAAACTTGATTATAAGATCACCCAATTATTTAAAAAACAGCAGTTCGGACCTGAGAAAATTATGGTAAATTGTATATAAGCTGCAACTATAGCAACTTTATCACAGCATTTGCAATGTATGTAATTCTGTTATGACAGTGATCTTTATATCAGTAGTTATATTGCTATAAATTATATTTGCCCATCATACCAAGACTCTGTTTGTGTTTCTAAGCTGCTGTTGTTGAGTATTGTTCATCTGTGCAAATTCTATACAATGGCATCAACGTACTTCAACGTACAATCGACTTTGTATATTTCACTTGTTTCTCCGTATTCCAATACTTCCGGCATAGCTAATATTTCACAGAAAATAAATGAAATGGGTTCCACTTTATTTTAGCAAAATTATATCCAGCACTTTTGGAAGCCATTTACCTTTCCCAAACGGGAAATTGCATTTCTAATTCGGGAAATGCATATTTTGCACTAAATCTAAGTAGAAGTGCTAACTTTTGAGGACAATATAAAGATAACAAGAACATTAAAACAAATTCTGAACGGCAGAATTTTAGAACTACATTTCTTCTGTACAATGGTACCATCAATATTTCTGTAACTTGAAAATCCTTAAGCAAGGATCAGTTTTTCTGACCCTATTAAAAAACTGGGATTTTGTTTCCCGAACGGGAAAAAATGTCTTAATATAGTAACAAACTAGAAATGTGTCCATGGGACACAGATGCCCCCACTACATGACATTAAAATGACAATTTTTTCCCAGGTCAGGGGCCAAAAATGACAATTTTTCCCAGGTCAGGGGCCAGAACTCCTACAATACTGAATGAATCCGGATGCGAAACCCCAGGTGCACAACTGCACATGCTGACCAACATTCCTGTAAACTTTGATGACTCTAGGTCAAATACTTTTGGAGCTATGCACGGCACAACATTAAAATGACCAATTTTTTGCTAAGTCAGGGGCCATAACTCCTACATGACTGGATGAATCCGGACACAAAACCCCAGGTGCACAACTGCACATGCTGACCAACATTCCTGTAAACTTTGGTGACTGTAGGTCAAATACTTTTGGAGCTATGCGCGACACAACAATAAAATGACCATTTTCTTTACTAAGTCAGGGGCCATAACTCCTACATGACTGGATGAATCCGGAAGCGAAACCCCAGGTGCACAACTACACATGCTGACCAACATTCCTGTAAACTTTGGTGACTGTAGGTCAAATACTTTTGGAGCTATGCGCGACACAACATTAAAATGACCATTTTTTTTTACTAAGTCAGGTGCCATAACTCCTACATGACTGGATGAATCCGGACGCAAAACCCCAGGTGCACAACTACACATGCTGACCAACATGCCTGTAAAGTTTTGTGACTCTAGGTCATATACTTTTGGAGCTAGGCGCGACACAACATTAAAATGACCAATTTTTATAAAGTCAGGGGCCATAACTTCTACATGACTGAATGAATCCGGACGCAAAACCCCAGGTGCACAACTACACATGCTGACCAACATTCCTGTAAAGTTTTGTGACTCTACGTCATATACTTTCAGAGCTACGCGCGACACAACATTAAAATGACCAATTTTTACAAAGTCAGGGGCCATAACTTCTACATGACTGAATGAATCCGGACGCGAAACCCCAGGTGCACAACTACACATGCTGACCAACATTCCTGTAAAGTTTTGTGACTCTACATCAAATACTTTCAGAGCTACGTGCGACACAACATTTTTGGAAGGACGGACGGACGGACGGACGGAAGGACAAGAGCAAATCTATATGCCCCCCCCCAAATGGGTGGGGGTATAAAAAGGGGGAAGTCCCGATTTCCTGATCAGGAAGTTTCCCCCACTGTTTTCTATACTTACATTGTTTACAAATTCTTTTCCCTGGTCAGTGAGTTCACAGCACCACATCTAGAAAAAGCTTTTGGAAGCACTTAACAACATCTGAGGCTTTGATGGAATAAGAAATGCCTCAACCCACTTTGTGTAATAGTCTGTTGCAGTGAAGATGTAAAGACTCTTGACTAGTTGTGAAAGATCCTATCAGGTCAACTCTAATCAGTTCAAAAGGAATTAACACCTGTAAACCTATGAAAATGTTTGGTTCATCTATGCTGTTAATAACTATAGGTTATTTACTTTGTATGTGGATATATGCATGAGTTCTGCAGTGGTAATATTGTGCGACTTTAGGAGCGCAATATTATCGGCGAAGAACGAGTGCATATATCCACATACAAAGTTGATAACCTTTTTATTACATACCCACTGTCAAATAATTGATTTGTGTCTAAATTATCGTTCTGTAACGAAAGACTACGACTAAAATTTCTCCGAAAATGCAATGAACAAATCAAACTGATGCGTATTAATATTATCCCGCGAAAAATGACATCAACTTGTTGTCGCAACGTGCGCATGGACGCCATGGACGTCACGCGATTCTTTCCATTACAACGTTAATAAAACATTCCATGTCCGATATGAAAACGTTCTACGTCATGATATGGAAAAATATTACACGATCGTTGTCCATTGAAACTCAATAATTTTAGGTATGTAATAATGAAGTATGTCTATCTGTTTTGATTTTTACGTTAAATATGACCAACACTACAGATGAACAGTTAGTTAGAGACACTACCGGTTCTTCATCTTGTCAGACACAGGCATCCATGCATTAAACCTCAGTCCAAAAGACTGTAAGTAATTCACATGTAGTTGGTCAGCCCCAAGTATCAAATATGCAAATCGGAGATAAATAAGTAACAACTTTATGTATAGTAGATGACATATTTGGCAGAGCCAATTTACAATATGGTCCACTGTATAAATATGTACAATAAAAATGATTATTGACAATAATGAGAGAAAATATTACAAAAAAACATGACAAAGTTATGATATGATCCATAACCACAATTACAACACAAGCAATATGAACTGAAATAAAATTATATACATGACTATTATTAAGTAAAATATTCTAAGTAAAATTAATGACATACTGTGAAACCATTTAAATTCGCTGGCATGAAATTTCGCGCAAACGTGAAAAAGGACTGTTTCACGCGGGCTTTGATTCGCACATTTTCAATTTTAGTAATGAAAAAATAATAGCGCGGTCTTAAATTCGCGCATTGGTCCTTGCACGAAATATGCGAAAATTCGTCCTACGCAAAAAATATGATTTCACAGTACTGCAAAATCATTTAAATTCGCTGGCATGAAATTTCGCGCAAATTGTAAAAAAGGACTGTTTCGCACGGGCTTTAATTCATGCATTTTCAATTTATAAATGAATTTTTTTTTAAAAAACTAGAGATGCTTTTGAGAAAAGTGCATGTCTCCCACAACTGCCCCTATGAAAAATGTCTAGTGTCTCTAGATGGCTTAGATGAGTGGATCCAATTAGATGGTCTGGACGGGTGGATCCAATCAGTAATTCAAGGGCCATAAATCAAAAAAGCCTAGGCGGATTTGGCTAGTTATCGAAATTAGCTAAGGTCTTATGGCCAAACACATTTTGTTCAAGTTTGGTGAAGTTCGGATGAGAAATGTTCGACTTAGAGAGCGGACAAGAGTAAAAAGGCAGATTTTTCAGTAATTCAAGGGCCGTAACTCCAAAATGCCTGGACCGATTTGCAGGGCTCCGGAAATTTTGATAACTCAATCGGTCCGAAACGAAAATCCTGACATCGGCGCTACCCCACCCAACGCATTCCCAATATTACATATTTTGTAAAACGTGATAGGGTAAAGAAATAAGCATGTCATGCATTAAAACTGAGTTACCAGTCACCGCGCGTTACCATACAATGAAGACAGTTATTCAGTGTTATGTGTGATCGTTACTTTGTTTAAATTTCGATGTTTTTCCGAGATAATACGAGGCATTGACACCGTGTGCGTAACTAGTCTAAAAGCCAACGCACGTGACTTCGATACCGTATACACGGCAGATACTTTGTGATGTTTCCTCATTCTTTGACGGAATTCTATAAAATACAATGCGTCAAAGCGAGTTACACGACACATATTCTCTGCTAAACAGCCTCAGTATTTATAGAATACTCTGCCGCGGACCGAATGTGTACGTTATTTGAACGCTGAGATCGAATTTCCCGCATGTATAGTACCAAAACGTCACGCGGGTTGGCCACGGATATTTCATTTCACTTACGTTGTACTTCAATAACTTATTGACAATAAGCAACTACATTTTATAAAGTTATATGTTCTCTTCTGATGTAAACAAAATTTCATTTTGAAACGTTTTTTAAAAGACCGATTTGATAAACAGTGCCACTCCGGTGTTGCAAAGACGATTTTCTGCATTTGTTTCAACTGGAGCCCCAACAAATGAATCATGTATTTTTTTCAAATCAAGTAATTATAAAAATTATTTTTATCGGTTTTCCGTGTGATGTCTCATTAAATCTAAGACCTATAATGTACAATTATAGCTCTTTGATTAAATGCAGCGACCATTTGTTTGTTACCGTGATCAAACAGCCTTTTGAAATAAACCATCCGTCGGATTCTAAATAAAAGAAGTGGGTCCCCGTCGAAATGATTTGGATCCAGTCAGAAACGTTAGGAAACCAGTCAAAAATGTTTAATACACCGCAGTCGGCTGTCTGCAAACATTAAAGGATGTGCCGCGCGAGCACTGATTGCGTCACGCGCTAATTACGGACCGATTATCAAAGTGACAATCAGACCGATTGACACGTTTATTGATTATCTGAAGGTGCGACCAACAATTTCCTACTTGGCAGGTGATGTGTATTGAGATATCAGACCGAAATTTATACTTTTCCCCATTTTCACGGGACCGATTTTTTTCGTTTTTTCACTTCACGAATCGGTCTGAAAAGTCAAAAATCGGTCCAAAACCGACAAACCGGCAAATTTCCGAAGCCCTGCCGATTTGGCTAGTTATCGAACTTGACCGAGGTCTCATGGTCAAACACATTTTGTTCAAGTCTGGTGAAGATCGGATGAGAAATATGGACTTAGAATGCGGACAAGAGTAAAAAGGCAGATTTTTCAATAATTCAAGGGCTGTTTCTCCAAAATGCCTGGACCGATTTGGCTAGTTATCTAACTTGGCCGAGGTCTCATGTTCAAACACATTTTGTTCAAGTTTGGTGAGGATTGGATGAGAAATGTTTGAATTAGAGTGCGGACAAGAGTAAAAAGGCAGATTTTTGGTAATTCAAGGGCCATAACTCCAAGACGCCTGGACCGATTTGGCTAGTTATCGAACTTGGCCGAGGTCTCATGGTCAAACACATTTTGTTCAAGTTTGGTGAGGATTGGATGAGAAATGTTTGAATTAGAGTGCGGACAACAGTAAAAAGGCCGATTTTTGGTAATTCAAGGGCCATAACTCCAAGACGCCTGGACCGATTTGGCTAGTTATCGAACTTGGCGGAGGTCTCATGGTTAAACACATTTTGTTCAAGTTTGGTGAAAATCGGATTAGAAATGTTCGACTTAAGAGTGCGGACAAGCTTTGTGACAGACACACAGACACACACACAGACTGGAGTAAATCAATATGTCTCCCACACCACTGTGTGGTGGGAGACATAATAATAATAGCGCGGTCTTAAATTTGCACATTGGTTCTAGCATGAAGAATGCGAAAATTTGTCCTACGGGAATAAAAATGATTTCACAGTACACAAATAGTCTGCACATGTAGGAACTTTTAAGAATTTGTTAGATGGTATTTTCTCATAGTAATTTTGGTTGCAAAAAATGCCAGTGAAGGTACGACAAGTCTTGTGCTCTGCAGCAATAGCCATGCTAATCAGACTTATCAATCTAATCAGTTCACTTCTTATCAATATGACCATTTTGTGTCGATTCGCCGTAAAACCAACTCACTCACTAAGTAAACCAACGTACAACAATGTCATTTGAATATAAATAATCACAATGTCACCTATTTTCCCATAAACAGCAAGATGAAACCCTGATTTATTGTTGCTGCTTTTAAATTAATGTTCAATTACCTTTATTTGCTGCAGTTCAGGTTTCTGTGCTGGTTTAAGTGGATCTGACTTCTTGCAGGTTATACATCACTTTACCTAATGAAAAAAATCAGAATATGAAATAAAATCAAAGCAATTTATAACATTTATTTTTCTTCAATTTCAATCTCTAGTTCTAAACTTTAAACTTTCTTAACAGATTAAATTTGTTGAAACAAATTCTCAGTTAAGGTCTGAAATGGAGATTAACGTGCTTTAATATTATTCTACTCCAAGATTAAGGTTCTTGTCAAGTCTTGAGACCACCCCTCGAGTGAATTTTTGTTTTAGTTTTTTACACCACATATACCTTGGTTTATCATATACAATATACCAAACTATTTATAATAAGTAGAAGAAACTTTCACGACAGGTTATATTTTATTAAACAGCACATTTTGTCCTTTATCACATGTACTTTGATTGTTCATGTTCTATTTTGTAGAGGATATCCAGCTTCTTTTTCGGAAGAATTTGTCATTACTTTTATGAGAACCAAGTGTCTAAAATACTTCTCCAGGTACTCCGGGTGTTGAAAGTGTTACAATGTACATTTTAAAAAATACAAAAGTTGCAAAATGAAAGTGAAAGTTACATTATAGAGCTGTCAAAATGACCAAAACCTGCAATATTTTAAAAAATATAGCAGTTAATCAGTTTTCATTTCCTGCAGTACCTAGGTAAATATGTTAGACACACAAAAGAAACATTTAGAGAAAAAATTTGTTTGAAAAAGAACTTTGATATTTTCTATAAAATAGAATATGGACAATCGAAGTACATGTGTTTTAAGAAAAAATACATGTTACTGAACAAGGTAACCTTTACAGAAAGTATTTTCTACCCCTTCTGAACAATTCTGTATACCGGTATATGTATGTATGTTATGAATATTACGGGTCTGTCAGTATGATTTCCAAAAGGAAGTGTCTAAGGGTACGGATCCGTACCTCTAGATAAGGACTGTAAAGGGTTTTCTAGGGGTACGGACCTCCATTTTTCTAGAGATTAAGTGTCATTTACATTTAAAATTTTATTGAAAATGAAAAAACAAATAAGACTTCACCAGTATTCACCTTAAACTTGGATCTAAGTGGTTTATAGATAACAACGTTCATCCGATTTGTTACATTTTCCTTCCAAACGTAAATAACCGAGGAACACCAAATAAATTACGAGGATTCGAACTGGCAGAAAAAAAAGATATAAAGATTTATAAAAAAAATAGCAATGTAATTCTACAACATACACAGTATCTAGGTTTACACGCCACTATTGTTTTCATTTATTTTTACCGTTTAAGGAGTTTACAAGAATTTATCTGTAAGTAGTCATTAGTTTATATATTGAAGAGATAATTCGTCTTAGATTTCATCAGTAAGTGTGTTAAGTACCGTCGTTATGTTACAGTAATCAAAAACAATCACCAATTTCTGTTGAAACTTCAGAAAGTGTCACACGAATAAATAGTTTTCCCATCCAGTTGATAATGGACATGTACAAGATTCATATTAAATAAGTTCAGCTTTGAAAGTTTGTCAATAAATTTTTCTTGTACTCATTATTTTGTTGCTAGGTATTTGTCATTCATGTAGAAATATACCGATATCTGTAGTTAAGGTTTCATTTTCATATTGAACGATTTATTGAAAAATGCCCATAATGATGTGAACGACATGTTGCGATTTTATTAATAAAATTATAGCGAATAACTGGGAGTGATGACAGTAATTCTTTTTCATTTAACTGTTGAAATTGCCAGAGGTATTGGACCTGAAAGAAACTTAAACGTTTACATGCAGTTCTATCAAATACAAATGCACAAACAATAACTAAGTTGTACAATATTTGTTTGTAATTTGGCAGCTGTTTAGTTTTAGTGCCAGCTGGGTATAGTTTAGATATATATAGTTATAGTTTACTAAAAACATGTATATAAGAACAAAAAGGCAATTAGATTCTTCGAATTCGGTCGGCTAGTTCACTTTTCTGTTGTTCCATACAATCTAACCAGGTATAAGAATTCTATCAACAGGCGAATGACTCCTTTCTGAGTTTTGAAATGTGTAAACTGCGGACAAATTTCTGTCCAAAATCTTTGTTATCAGACAATATTGTGTGTGTTTGTCATCTATTTGTTTTTGGGTGAGGTCTTAGTGGCTTTCTTTCTCTTCCTGGGTTAATCTTTTTATCAAATGGCGAAAACACACCCTGTAAACACTAGCTCCACCTCATTTTCATGTAATAGTCTACAATATGAGTGATATTCCAACATATAGAGTGTACATCATTCTTAGCATTTTGAAAATTTAAGTCATTTTAAAACACTTTCTCATCTTTTGTTTTTCTATTTCTCAAGCTATAATTAAGCAGCTTAATTTTTTCCAGTGTTATTAGTTTGGACTGCTTAACTTGCCAAAGCCTTGTTTTTTAGTTTAAACATGGTTTATTCCCAGTAATACATGTACAAATTACATTGTAGTCTGAACAAGATAAGTAGGAAATGATAAGAATTAAATACACATTGTTGTTGAATTCTTCTCCTTAATTTTTTCGAGTGTTATTAATTTGGACTGCTTAACTTGCCTTAGCCTCTGTATTCGTTTGCTAAGCACCAGTATAATTTGGTACTTTTTTCAAGGGTGAATCCAATTTACTAGCGAATTTTGTTATTTTTATAGTTCTTTTTGTTTCTTTAATTGGTATTATCATTCTATTAATTGCTATTGTTAACTTCTTTTAGGATTATTTGGAAATCTTCTGTGAATAAAACTGTCATCTTAATGTTGTTGTGTGTTTCAATGTTATTCTATGTTTTCATCAGTTTTGAATCAAGTTGTGTTTAATTATGTTTTCAAAGCCTGGTGTCATTTCTTTGCAATAATAACACTTGTATTGCTTTACTGTACATAAAACAGACAGACATCAGAATTTAATCGTAATTAATAATAACAATATGCCATTCAGTATGGACACAATCGTATCAAAATATTTGCAATAAATAGTACAATCTTGTATGTAAGAATCAAAATAAGTCGTTGACACTATCATTTCAATAGGGCGTACAATACAATGCAATACAAAGCACCACGACTGTGTTTTAAATGAAAAATCAGGTATGAATTAAGGCTGAAATCATGATCAATGCAAAAGAAAATATATGAAGTTCTTATAATGTGACATGCATTCAGAAAATTTGCCTTATTTTTGATAAAACTCATTCATTTTTGGTATGCACCATCTAAACATTCACCCTTTAATCAACTGATTTCACCTTACCTACCGCTAATGTAAGTCATTCTCGACATATATTGACTGGGGACACTTGAAACATGCCTTTCTAAAAACATCTCAAGGAATAAGCATACCTTTATCTGGTAATTATCCAAATAACAATCGAAAATGTTAGACCACGTTTATCATATTTCAACAAATTGTTGAAATCACATCGCCTTTTCTGCTTTGGTTGTTCAATATATGTAAGGTCAAACTCTAAAACAATGTCTGGAATAAATGGAATACTAGTTAATGGAACCAAAACTAATAATGACACAGAAATCGCAGAAGAATTCAATAGGCATTTCATAACAGTGTTCACCACTGAAACAGAACCTATACCAGATACAGAAAGAATATCAAATGTTGATATATATGACACAGAAATCAATGATAGAATCACATTTAAAGCTATTCAAGAAATTAACCCAACAAAATCCCAAGGGCCAGATGAAATACAATCCAAAATCATTTATGAATGCAAAGATGAAGTCTGTAAAATCCTGACTAAAATGTATAGAAAATCTCTTGATGAAGGCAAACTTCCAAATGACTGGAAAAAAGCAAACGTGACAGCAATTCATAAGAGTGGAAATAAAAATAATGTTGAAAATTATAGACTAATTAGTGTGACATCTATTTGCTGTAGGATAATGGAGAAAATTATAAGAAATGTCATAGTAACACATCTAGAAAATAATGAAATAATTTCAAACTATCAACATGGATTTAGAAAAGGCAGATCTTATACTACACAATTGCTCAAATGCATTGAAGAATGGACTACGGCAATTGATGAAAACCATGACATAGATATCATTTACTTAGATTTCAAGGCTGCTTTTGATAAAGTTCCACATAAAAGACTGTTAAAGAAAATCTGGCGTATAGGAATAAGGGGTAGTATTTACAAATGGGTTGAGGACTTCCTGAACAATAGGTTACAGAGGGTTAAAATCAATGGGGCCACCTCAACATGGCAAAATGTAACCAGTGGTGTCCCACAGGGTAGTGTATTAGGACCAGTTTTGTTTCTAATCTTTATCAATGACTTACCAGATGCTCTAAGTTGCGCATCAAAACTCTTTGTTGATGATACCAAACTGTACTCGGTCATAAGAGGACATGATGATGAAGTTAGGCTACAAGATAATATTTTCGATGCCTGTGAATGGGCAAACAAGTGGCAAATGACATTTAATATCAAAAAATGCAAAACAATGCACATAGGAAATAAACCTAGGACAGAATATTACATGAAAGATAATGAAAACAAAATAAACAAGATAAAACAGATAACTGAAGAAAAAGACCTTGGGGTTATATTTGATGATAAACTCACTTTTAGTAAACATACAAGTACCAAAGTTAACATCGCAAATAGAAATCTTGGACTAATAATTAAAAACTTTACATATATGAACAAAGAAATGTTTTTACAGTTATACAAGTCACTAGTACGTCCACATTTGGAGTATGCATCTGGCATATGGACCCCAAAATACAAGAAAGATGCAGTAGGAAATGTGCAGAGGAGAGCCACAAGGATGCTTCATGAATATCAAGGATTAGAGTACAGCGATAGGTTAATCCAACTAGGGATGCCAACTTTAGAGTTTAGGAGATCTAGAGCAGATGTCATTGAAGTGTACAAACTTAGAAATGAACTAGATAAAACTTCCACAAACTTGCTAACTGCTAGAACTAATACTAATATAAGGGGGAACACATAGAAATTATTCAATCCTAGAGCCAATTCTAACACAAGAAAAAATACTTTCAGTCACAGAGTAATTGACACATGGAATGCACTTCCCTCCAGTACAATTGAAGCTCCAACTCTCAACAGTTTCAAATCAAGGCTAAATAAGCACTGGTCAGGGCGGTCAAAATTCATAGCTAAGTGCTACAGCCCCTTTCAGTAAAAGTTCTGTATATTGACATAAAGGGTGATAAGACTGTGCTAGGGAACAATGTTCCTTTTTAGAAATTTTATTGATTAATATTTTTAAATGTCAGGCCAGTCTGAACCCAAGCATAGGTGCTATGGTCTTAACTTGTAAAATCTAGATTATATGACTGTGAAGATAAATTATGTTTTTTTTAAAAAACAAAAAAACAAACACCTAAATAACTTGTTTTTACTATATAAATGTAACGCAAGTCTAATTCAAGCAATGGATACTGTGCCCAAACACGCAGTTGATAGTACCTTCACAAGTATATATTGCATAGACTGTGCTAAATAACTGTGATTTTTTATCTTTTTAAGAACACACCATTATAAGGAATTCTAACTGTAAATAGTAGTAATATAATATATGTCAGAATGTACATACCAATATTATGACAATTAAATGGAATAGAATAAATATAAAGATAATTCATGATAACCAAAATTAAGATAATTTAGTACCAATTTTGGAAAACAAATACAAATGGGCCTAAGAAGCAACAACTCTTAACATCTAATTATGTTCTGGGCTTCTACTCTACATGAAAATTTTAAAATGAACTACATGAATTGTTTCTACACTGTGGTCTTTGGAAGTTTGATCAATTACACAACTTCTTTCGACTGAAAGTTGAAATTCACGGTAATAGGTAGGCTTATATCATACATGTATGCCAGAAAATGCTAAAATTCCCCACTTCTTTTCTCTGGAAACAGGCTGATTCTGACCGTGGCTGTTTCGGACCATGGCTGATTTGGACCAAACATTTTGGCTGATTCGGACCAATGAAATTAAATGAAATGGAAAAGCAAGAGATTATTGCGGGCCAGAGCTGCTCACCTAACCCCAAGCATCTGTGGTCTGAATCAGCCAAAATATGGGGTCATTATCTACTTTTATTCAAAGTATGTGGTCCGAATTAAAAATTTTAAAACGCCGTCAAACACTATTTTAATTGTTTTGATAGTTGTTTGCAGTACTTATGGTATGATAATAAGCAAAAAATGAAATGGAAAAGCAAAAGATTATTGAGAGCCAGAGCCGCTCACCTAACCCCAAGCGTCTGTGATTCAGACCACAAACTTTATTTAACAGTCAATAATGACCATAAAATTTGGATGGTTCAGCAATTTTTAGAAAATATTTTTGATTATAGTTTATATAAGGTTTAACTTGAAGTAAAGATATAAAATATACACCATACAAGCAGGTAAGAATTACTGACAAACTAAAATGCATCTAAATAAGGACTTTAATTATTCTTTGCATCAGCACACTGGCCATAGCTTTATCAGATCAAGTGGTTCCAATACCAGAAATTTGTAGTATCCAGGGCTCCGGAAATTTTGATAACTCAATCGGTCCGAAACGAAAATCCTGACATCGGCGCTACCCCACCCACCGCATTCCCAATATTACATATTTTGTAAAACGTGATAGGGTAAAGAAATAAGCATGTCATGCATTAAAACTGAGTTACCAGTCACCGCGCGTTACCATACAATGAAGACAGTTATTCAGTGTTATGTGTGATCGTTACTTTGTTTAAATTTCGATGTTTTCCGAGATAATACGAGGCATTGACACCGTGTGCGTAACTAGTCTAAAAGTCAACGCACGTGACTTCGATACCGTATACACGGCAGATACTTTGTGATGTTTCCTCATTCTTTGACAGAATTCTATAAAATACAATGCGTCAAAGTGAGTTACACGACACATATTCTCTGCTAAACAGCCTCAATATTTAAAGAATACTCTGCCGCGGACCGAATGTGGACGTTATTTGAACGCTGACCCTACTAAGCCAGCGGCTTTGGCGATGAGGTTTGAGGAGGAATATGAAGGCTGCGTTTTTGGAACGTGTGAGATCGTTGGCCTTGGGTTTTTTTGCGAATATAAAAGCAATATATATATTTTACTAAGGTGAAGTCGCAATAGTTCTGTCTAGTGAATGGAATGACCTGGAAGCAGATTTCAATGTTATATACAACATAATTTTTGCATTAGGTAAAAACATTATTGTCAACTAATGGAAAAGCATTTTATGTTAATAAATATTAGAGATAAGTCCATAATAAAGAACGACATCATATGGTTGGAATATTAACAATGACTCACTAGCGCAAGTTATGGATTTGTGGAGCACATTTTATCGTTTGTTTCGCATAACCCCTGAGAAAACTAAATCCATTTCTTACATTTCTTAAAAATACGCTAACTTGAACCTTTTTAGATTTTTTTATGGTTACCATTCGCTATGTTTTTTTCCATTTCATCTCCTCATCTAAACAGACAAAAATGGATAACATCTGGAACACATTGAAAGACGAAAACGTAGTAAAGGTTCGAGAAATGTGTGAAGTAAAACTCCAAGAAGCATATAGCAAATCTTTGAAGGGAAAGATCGAAAACAGAGAATTTGAAGTTTCTGGCGGATACAGGAAGTTTCAACGCGATATTGAAATAATGAAAGAAGAGTACAACAGTACCCTTCGGGATTTCGATGAGCACGAGGTAATGATGATCAATGTCTTTCGACAAAAAATATGTACAGAATAACACACAGTAGAATTAGACTGATGACAGTTATTTTTAGGGTAGATGTTCATATTAAAGATATATTTTCAGAAAAAGGATATCTGCTTTTAAAACATGTTGCTGTCTTAATCTATTTCTCTTGTCGTTGTTTGACAGTGTACATATATGCATATTTCATAAGTTCTATACAAAAGAAAGAAATATTGTTTATATTTCAAACATCAAGCAAATTTGTTCACTGCTATTAAGAAAGATTTACATACAAGTATAAAATAACTAATATCACAGCTCTGTTGAAGACATTGTGTGCTTGTTATTTAGCCATATTAAATTTGGACGTTTCGGCCTTCGTGTTTCTTGTCGCTGTGCATTTCTTCTAATGATTACACGGTTCGTGTTCTTTAAAGTTTCTACACGAACATTGTTTTCTGTTTTAGACATTGCATTATTCAAACCATTGCCAATATAAGGTATTTAACTGGCGTGTATTCCTACTGTGTTAACTGTTTTAAAGGTTTAGGAGTACATCATCAAAATTGATAAACGAACAATATATTTCCTATTATATTACCTGACCATGACATGTACTGCCGTACTGTCCCGTACGAAGGATACTTTAAATATTCTGAAAAAGTTGTCCCCCTTTAAAAATGACTGCCATTTGTAAAGAAATAAAAATAAACTAAAATAAATAAACCTTAACTTGTAGCTTTATGCACAAGTAATTACTTTCAAGTGCTGTGTTAAGTGTTTGTCTGTTTGGGGTGTTCGAGGCAAATATCCAATGTGTTACTTTGTTTGTCCTCAATGCTTGTATGTTTTACAAAGCCGATCTTTATTAGTTTTTCAAGCACCATAATATATATTGCTGTATGGTTAGGAACGTTATAACATTATTTGTTAGTTTTGTTAAATTTCCGATAACAAATTGATAACAATGGCGAGTTTCTAGCATTTAACAGTAGCAATCGTTCAGATGCTTCAGTATTTAACCACTAGGGCTAACGCCCTCGTGGTTCAATTCCTAAACATATTAACTCTGAACCGTGGTAAATTAGACGATAAACCGCTCGAAGGCCTTGATTATTTGTTAATTAAAATCTATAGGAAGCATGTAAATGGATTCCAGGACAGTGTACCTGTATTGCACGTCTGTTATTTATTCAAATTTCATCTTACAGATTTTATGGGCTTGGCTTGGTTTTGTAAAAACATTGAAGGTACATGAATCTAAAATAATTCAGGCGGATGAAGCTTTATCTGAGAAAGAAAAAGAAGGTATTATTTCAAAATATTTTTGAATACATCCAAAGCAGTTCCAAAATGCAGAATTTGCTAATGTTAGAGCCTTTCTCAGCGGGGATTTTATTTACACTGTGATGTCTAACTTGTTAAAAAAAGGATAAGCGAGGTTGGCATGCCCTAAACGTGTTAACCCCCCATCCCCCGCCCACACACACACACACGCACCCCAGCTTCCTTTATATAGGTTTCTTGCCGTTCCAAGGCGGTGCCCCTATTTTCTTCCACTAGTTTTCTGTCTGTCTTGTATTTTGTGTTGCATATGTTATCTTGTTTGTTGTTAGCGTTTTTTCCCTTCTTCTCCCCACTCCCCCTATCGCCCCAGCCTTTTCCCTTGCTATTTCGCTCCCTTGTTTTGGCATCCCCTCTGCCTTTACTATGGGTTTCGTGCCTCCACCATTAGTTTGGCAGCCGGAATCCTAAGGCGATACTCGATTGTTTTTTTTTCTGCTTGTATGCGTGCGTTTATATGCTTGTGTGTCTAAAGCGGTGCCCTACAGTGTTGTTGTGTCTTGTCTGTTTATCTATGTTGGTTAGTTGGATGTGAGTGTGTGTATTTATCTTTGTTACATAGTGTGGCTTACGTTGTAGTGTAACTGTGATTAAGGAATGTAGTATTCCCCTTGTATTCATCGTTGTTCTACTTTCGCCTTCAACCTCCCCATCCCCATTTACCCCAAAACCCCTTCCTCCTCTGTCTATACTTTGCATAAGATTTAAATGTACCTGTTGGACTTTTGAAGCAACCAATCCTAAAATTTTCCGTTACCGCTTCTTTTTGTTGTGGACCTACTTTGCAAATGCATGGCCCTGAGTCTGTTTTTATACGCCCGAAGGGACATATTATGTTATACGGTGTCCGTCTGTCCGTCCGTCCGAGCCCACATTTGCATACTTAAGTGGCTATAGGAACAATAGGTTACTGTACATTTTCTTTGATGTCATTCATTCCGTAAGGCTTTTATATGGCTATTTTCCTTTTACCTGGCTAAAAGAACAATAGAGCGAACAAAAGAGTAGCCACATAAATACCCATATGTAGGAACGTCCATTCGTCCGGTTGTCCGTCCGTTAGCAATTTCGTGTCCGAAATCAGTTTGCTGTGTCCACTCTGTAACTCTTGAACTCCCATGTTTTGGATGACTCGCTTCAAGTTCAAGACCTCACTTAGGGGTCAAAGGTTTTTTTTTTTGAATTTCGTCTTTTAGTTGTACCTGTACTTTGGGCTTCAACAGTCAAATTCTTTAAAGTTTGCTCCGATCCTTTGATGTAACCCTTCGGGTGTATATTGCCCCGCTCTTATTTTATTGATCGGTGCTTCCGAGAAATCTACCCTTACCCATTATTTTATCAAAAAGCTGTATTCTGATAGTATTTGCCTTAACAAAATGGAAAGAAAAGTAACAAAGTTTCAAGTAACTTGCTTATTTGTTTTACACAGATGAGAAAAAGCGTAATGAAGAAAACATGGAAAAGATACTGAAAGAGCAACAAAAGGCGCAAAAAGAGGCCTTTGAGCAGCAGCAGAAAGAAATGAAGGAACATTATGATAAGCTTGATCAAGCGCGAGAGAAACAGTTACAGGAAGAAAGGGATAAATACCAGAAATATGTAAACGAAAAACTGGAAAAGGAAGAAGCGCAAAAAGAAGCTGCTCGATTAAGAAATGAACAAGAAGAAAAGAAGTCGAGGTGGCTACCTCGTAGAATGTGGGATGCTCTCTGGAATCAGTGAAAAGAAATATTGAACAGGTAAAACATAATGTTATTTTATGTCATGCTTATAGATAGGACGATGTTATATTGCGCTTAGATTGACTGTTGTTTACTTTTTAAAAATGAAAATGAAGGACTTCATAAAGAATTTCACAAACTCTTGTGGAGTTAGGAATATAAAAGGAGAACGGAAGTACATATTCTCTGCTTAAAATGCGAACTTCTAAACTTTGCTTTAGAATTTGATTTAGTTCAAAACACCAGTTTTCATTTATCTTGTAGAATAGCAAGGTATCGTGTTTGTTTAGAAAATTGAAATGTACTTTTATCTATTATGTACAGAGAGTATCCAGTTAAACTTCTAAGAGTCTATTAAGCAAATACAGCTTGCTTATACATTGAAAACGATTCTTCTTACATCATTACCTTCAAAATGGTATAAAGCAGCCTTGTTTGTTTGTTAATTTGTAGTATTGTCTTACATGACGAACACGAGACATATACCACAAGGATCTCGTGCAAATAACCTCATAACGAACCACACTTACATGTATCAATTTTCATATTTATGTTCAATTGGATAGAAACAAATACATTTATAGCTGCGCTTTGTTCTTCAAATGAAGTTCGTCATTAAAAAGGTTTCTAGTATTATATGAGAAAAGTGTATGGCTACGCTACATATGCAACAGTACCAGAATCCAATGTTATCATGCACGTTCAAAATGTCGTGCGCAACGTCCGGTGATATCTTGATCATTCTGAGATTTTTAATTTATTTTGAAACAATGTGCTTCAGTAACAACGATTTGATAAACTTATCGAGTAAATAGAAGATAACTCATCGTTTCAATTCCAGAAACTATCGACAGACATGAAACAAAATATTACATTTAATTTCTTTCAATAGTCTCTTCCCGTGTTTTAGTACGTGTTTTATTTGTCTTTCTAAAATATAAGAAGAAATTCTCAATGCACAAACTTTTGTGTTACTATTCGTATTAATTTACTCCTGTTTGCATTCTGTTTTTTTGTTTCAGGTCAATATAGCCATAGAGGTTTAGAAGTCTTATATACAACCTGTAATGCAACCTACCGGAAGTATGCTTCACCCTTTTGCTTGATTAACTTCACCTCACAAGTAGTGACTGTGTTTTTGACAAGATGACTTTAGTATAAATCATTTTGTAATAAATCTGTGTGTTTCTTCAAGTCTGATCTTGGCTTAGAATATTCGCCAAATTTTATTGTATCATATTTTATTATACATTATATTTTTATTGTACATTTGCTTTTACTGTTTATGGTATATTTGTATCTTTTGATTTTCAAATTTCAAATTGAACAATTAAATATCTTAACAGAACAATTTCGATGACAATAATCTTCGTAACAGTTGCTATAACTAATATGTAAAAACAATTTGTTATTTTGCACGTAAACAGTGTTTGAATGCCACGTTGGTTTGAAAATAATAGAGAGTTTGAGATTTCAACCTTCGCCTTCCCCTTCAACGTCTCTCATATATATTTGGGGTAAAACGTCACAAATATGCGTGTATTTTATTTATATCAGACGTTGCTACTAAAGTTTTCCATGTAATTTCAAGTAAACCTAAGACTTCGTTTTATTACTATGTGAAATAAAAAGCTTAGTTTCAGGATTTCTGCTTATTAAGTTATTCGATTATCCATATGTATAATTGGACTAAATTTGATGCGAAACACTATCAATAAGTATAAGAATATTGAAGTTTTGTTTGGCTAATGATTTTAACTAAATACATTGAATTGAACCTGGAAGTATGAAGTTATCAACTGATTTTGAGAAACTTTGAGATTTTGTTCAAACTTTAACTTCTACGGCATATTTTTGTCCTCAGGCGTTATTGATTATACCAGATGGGCCTTTTTGTCGTAAGAAGTGAAGTTTTGAACGTCCGAAGATGTGATATCACGAAAGTCAAAACTTCAGTCTTTGTACATCTACACTGTCTACATACACGGCATCAAAGACTGAAATCTGGATGGAGGCACATAGCATGACAGTCATTTTACTTGAAAAATGAATGATAACGCGCGATTATCATTTGGTGGAGCATTTTATTTTAACTTCCAAATAGAATCAGTCCGTTTCTGCCGGACACTAAATAAGACAATTGCGTTTTAATTATAAACATAAAATGGTACTAGTAAGACGGAATTTTTTTTGAAGCATCAGACAATTTTAGATCTATGATATCATGATGCGAGAGGTTTCCTGTTAGCCGTATGGGATAGCTCCATTCTTTACACGCACGGAGCCAGAACATGACAGAGGGGCATTTGGGTCAATCCCCCTTTGATTCTTACGTTTTACAAAGAAAATCGGTCTTGAAACTCGGTGTGACTACCCCCCTCTTAAAGTTGGTGTCCCTCTAACCAAAATTCCTTCATCTGCACATGCTTTACTTATGAAACAGTATATTCAAGCAAATACATGTATATGCCCACATCTTATTTTGTGCGACAAATTTCGTCTCCACCTAACAGTTCTTGACTGTTTTGCTAGATACATGGTGACTTGGCACGATTATATTGTGCTGTCTGAGAGTTTGGCATTATACAGAGTCAAACTGAGTGTCATGATGCCAAAACATATGATATCACGGGAGTATCTTACATTTGTTTCAAATCGCTTGTTAAATGTATTCATAAATTGTGTATATTGGCTCATGTTATCAACATATCTTTTAAAAGGTTAGATTTTCAACAGGAACAGTCTACAAGTAAAACGCGTGATTTAAGAAATCGATGTAGAAAGTACCAATTCAAAGTGAAAAAAAAACTTTAAGAAAAACTATGAAATACTAGTCAACAGCCTTTTGTGTTTGCTTTATCTCATATATTTAACTTCAAAGTATACCGAGAAATGCATTTATTGTAGTTGATGTCTCATGTTTTTGTTTAAAAAATATTAACTGTAATATCTTTCAAGAACACCATCAACAATAGAATACGTTGAGATGATTATCATTTTTATTTCCTCTCATGTATGATTTACAATCATGCATTATATACTGACATCATTTTATATAAAATGTTTTTTTTTATTATTTTTTTTATTATTTTTTTTTTATAATCGCACTAATATCCATGCGATGATTATGTTAATTGAAATGTTTTTATTTAATTTTCATTTCTAAAACCTCTTGTAAAAGTCCTGCACTTTCGGACAATTGATATCAAAATGCACGAGAAAAACGACCATAATTACAGATAAATTGAATGGGCGGATTGAAAGAAGTAAGGTTCATTCTAAAGTTTGAAATCTCAAGGGATTTTAATCGAACTTCAACTTCATACGTTAACTTCGCAAGAGACGTTGAAGGGGAAGGCGAAGGTTGAAATCTCAAACTCTCTAATAACAATATCGTAACGAACCATAACGAACGCAGGAGCTGAATAACTTTCAAATGAGGAAATACATCAACCATTTGTGACATGTATCTTTAGAACCTATTTCCAGAAATGTTTGTTTCTTCAGTTGTCTTACCACTTTGCTGTTTTTCAAATGCAAATGATGAAAGTATTTGATGACTTGATCACGCAAATAATGAAACCGCTTAGCAATGCCTAACTGCCACCTTAAAATACGGGAACTGTTTCATCTTTCTACACATTTCTTTATAGGTTATATCCAGTATAGTTTCAAACTAATGTCTTTGATTTTATATCTTGACAGATTTATAATTTATCATATTTCTGTTGACTTAGATTCATAAAACACATTAATAGATGTAATACAGGCATATGTAGTACAGATAAATATAACTTAAATTGATATTTTGTTGCAAGAAAAATCAAAGTATCTTCACTTTAAGATACTGAGTGATACCTAACGGTATCTAATTGTTACTTGTTAATTTTAAGCATAATCGTTGACAAATGTATCTTATATATCTCTCATAAAATCGTTTCCATATGTGATTTTGTATTATCCTCTGAATTGTAACAATGCAGGAAAATTGAGCTGAAAGATATCTATGCTTGTAAGTACTTGAAGAATATCTGCTTGCGTCAAATTATTTTGTAGAATATCCTACAGTGATAGTAGACTCATCAATTTGCGTTTATGTATGCGTCAAGGTAATTTTGCATTATATATATTCTATTTGCACATACATTATTGAATGATTTTAGTTGTAATTATTTACATGTACCTTATTTAAAAGTATTTTGGTGTAAACAAATATTGTATTATGTTTAAATATGAAGTTTTACTCTCTCCTATATGAAACCTAAGCTTATGTACCCATGTATAAAATGTCTAAAAAGTGCAAGAAAGCATTAGTACAATAACCAGAAAATGTATATTTGTTATAGTTAAATAAGTAGATTTCTTCAAGATGGTAATAGATATGCGTGGATGCGTCTGTGGTAATGTGAGTATCTTTGAAATTATTGGCCTGTATCTACTAGTATGGAAGTACTAAAATGTCTCGGTGATGGGGTTTTCTTTGATATCAGTTTGCAAGCAGTTATATATAAATTTTAAACACATTTAAATGTTTATCATTACATTACATCCCACAATATTACAGTTACCTTAAAATATTTAGGAATAATTTGGTTTGAGATATTTGACCTGTCATATAGTACCAAGTTAGTACAGAACAGACTGGAACAGACATTTTATATAAGTCGTTTTGAATATTTACAGTTTATCGTTACATACAAATAAAAAATCACACTTGCAAATAATTATATAAAGATAACAAGTTATGGCAAAAACCTTGCATCAGGCTATTGTAAAGAGTTATTTTCATTTGATTTAAGGCCTATGCTATTTTGAAATTATGAATTAGGTGGGTGGGGTACATGATATTATTTCTGAGGAATTTCGAAGTTACTGTAAAACAAACGTTATTCCAATGTGACAATACATCAAAACCATGAAGTGCTGAACTCTTACTTTAGTTAAAAAAGTAAAGTGGGAAAAGTTATCAGTATGTTCGTGTCACAATTTTCGGGGTAAGTATTCTATGTCATCGTGCATAACTGCAAAAAACTATAACATACATAATAAAGCTAAACTATCCGTGTAAATGAGCTGAGAGCTATTTTTCTATTTTCGTTTATTACTTTTCTAAAAAACACATTACAATTTACCAGGTGTTGGCAAAATTTGTCATTTTTGTGCACATGCCTTTACACATGAAAGAAGTCCGAACTATAGGTATGGTGTGCGAGAAGGGCCTGAGCGCTTACGTAGTGCTCATTTACAGGGATTGAACTGCTCAGATAAATATATATATATATATTACAGTTTATCGTTACATACATAACTTTATCATAAGTCCGCAAAGTGCAACAAAAGAAATAGCAATATTAATTTTGTAATAATATTATTTATTTACAAGGTATGTCTGACAAATGACATCGAGAATTCTAACTGACCTTTTAGAAAGCTGCATTTTCAAGTACCTGAAATTTTCCACTTTGGTTAAAAAAGAATGTTTTACAATAGATAATGACTGACTACAGAAGGTAATAAAAATACCATTGACCTAGAGAATGCTACAAGCTACTAAACTTCAAAGTTTAAAATTATATTGAACACGTTTGCTTTAATTTAAGGTGAAAAATAAACTAGAACTCTACGATAAAAATCGAATAGATCATTTCGGACATGTTAGACAGCGAGAAAGCAAACATATCGTACGTACTACTTAGCAAGGATGATTTGCACTGTGAATATATACTTTTTACACTTAACATTTAATTCTACGAGTACCCACACATAATTATACATATATATTTACCTTAACCTTTCATACATTAGGAATATGTTTGTTTTACATGTAAGATTAAAGCATTAACCCCTCGTGAAAATATAATGCATGTGGCGTTCACTGTTGATATATAATTGTAATATTATATTTTGACGTTACACTGAAACAAACAAACCCTCTTTGCATATTCATTTATATAAAAATATAAACAAACAAACAAACAAAAACGGGAACAATGTTTATTTTGTTTGATTGAGTGTAACACCGAAACGACACAATGAACTTTTCCCAGGTTTTGTTGGTGGGGAAAGGCTCCAGGTGCTCCTCCTGTGAATCGTCAAGTTTGAAATGTAAACAAAGGCATAAAAGTAACTGTTTTCATGTTCGTGGTAAGGATCGACTTGTGATTGTCAATGTTCCCGATACGAAATATTATATATGAATGTATAAACAAGAGCCGTTTCATCTTACAGGACTTACAAGAACATAGTAAGCGGTTGTTTATTTATTGTATTTATGTTCTAGTAACCTTTGACACTGATTTCGAGGACAGGCCGGGTTTGTGACATACTGTAGGCTTACTTATTTTAGCGGTGTACTAATAACAGCGCTTTTAGCGCTATCACATGTGCGCTAATTCATGTCTGCGCATTAATTTGTCCAAGCATTTTCATGTACATCTTCATTCGATGAGATTTTCTTCGAACTTTTGCAAAAACATACTCTTGAGAGTTTGCACTTAGTCTAGTTACACTGCTTGCTAATATTTTAAGGTTCGTATGATATTCCTGTATATTGTTTATATTATTTTAGATGTATGATCATGCAAAATGAAATATTTAAGCTTGTAGTTTGTGTTTTTTTTTTCTCATTTGAGTTGTTATCCAATTCTGTATCACCTTCGGGCATGTCCGTTGTTGCAGTCGCTCGTTTACGGAAAGGTGTGAATGTTTGTATTAAGACACAATGCATGTAGGACAAAGGGGATTCAATGATTAAAATGCGTGACAATCTCGTTTTATTTCAGCAATTATAACTAGTATACATAATATAAAACACACAGATTATCATAATTAATTGGCAAAAAAAAAGACAATACAGTTACGTAGGCAATATTATACTGGGAGCGCGACAAAACATCGACAGACAAAACATCGACTCGACAAAACGCCGACGCGACAAAAGCTCGACAAAAAACATCGACACAAACATCGACACATTTATTTACTCTTTTTCTTCATTTTCAGGGGATAAATTACCTTGAAATTTTTACACATATGCTTCCATGTTTGTTTTTGTTTTTTGTTTTTTATGTTTTTTATGTTTTATTTTTTTTTGTGCTGACCCTACCCACTTATTATTATTCTGCTTGTTTAATAACCTTAGAACTCTTTTTTTTTCATAGACAAACTTTTCCCTGTCGCCTGGTGGAGTCTCAGCGCGTGTGGACTGGCCGTACAGCTGGCAAAACCAGGCGAAGCATATCTTAAACCTTTTTACTACAGTAAATAAAACTTCATCTATTCATTTATTCATTATCTTAACATAGTATTTCATTTTAACTAAGTACTTAAATTTTAATAGTAATATAAGTAATAATTTATTTTATTTTTTTTTTTAAATATATTTTCTTTTAGATTTGTTTTTTTTTGCATTTCCCAAATTTTAAATTTATGCTTTTCTTTTTTTGCTGTGTTTTAATTTCATTTTACTTTTTTTTAACCCCTTTTTTTTAAAGGTTTAAACTTTTCTACATTGTTTGTCGGGAAATAGTTTTAAGCAATGTTTTTTGTTTATTTTAAGTACCCGCGTTAAAAAAATTTTCTTGTATCTTGTATCTACATATTTTAAAAGGTTGGGGTCTAAATCTTCAAAAGTCAAGATTAAGACTGGGAACTTTTACGGTTAATGTTCAGTTAATGGGTTTTGGTTTTAAAAATGTGCAGTTGTGAAAATTGTTGTCAGGTACAAAAAAACTTACACAGCTGACACAAAATTTAAAACACTAGTTCGAAGTAAAAAATAAAACGGGGGTTTTTGGGGACACTTTTTTTTTTTTTAAATTAAAGCCCCCCTTTTTTAAAAAAAAAAACCCAAAGTCGCCCAATTAAAAACAAAAAGTTTTTAAATAAATAATTTTTTAAATTTTTTTTTTTAAAAATGAAAAAAAACCCCCCCCCCCCATATTTTTAAAAAAATTAAACCCCAGGAGGAAAATTTAAGAGTTTCTATTTTTAAAACCCACATTTAAAAATATTTTTAAAAAAAATTTTAAAAATTTTTTGGGTTCATTTATCTTTGTTTTTTTTAAAATTTTTAGTTTTTTATTTTAGTAAATCTTAAAGGGTACTTTTTTTTGGTAACATTTTTTTTAAAAATTTAAAAACAATGTAACCCAGAGGGGTATTTGGGTTTTGTTTTGATATTAAAACTTGTTGTACTTTACTTTGGTTTATTCAATATTTCCCTTCGGCGGGGGAAAGCCCAAAAAGGGATAAAAGTACAAAGTATTTAAATAAAAACCCAAGGGGTTTTTCCAGACCCAACAGGTAAACCCAAATTTAAAATTTCCCACATTCTTTTTTTTAATTTTTTTTTTGGGTTTAAACCCTTGTGGTCCCGGGGATTTTCATTTTGGGGTAAATTATTTCTACAAAATTTACCCCCCAAAATTTTTTTAAATTTTTTTAATTTTTTTTAACCCATTGTTCAATTTAAAAAAGTTAAAAATTTGGTTTTTGTTTAAATTTTTTTTTTTGAATATAGGAATTCGTCTGAGGGCCCGTTGGGAATCAATCTGAAATCCTTCCCCTTTTTAAAAAAGATGAAATTAAAAGGGTATTCTGGACTAGCACCCAAGCATCCCCAAAAAAACCACCACTTTGTCTTTTTTTTTGTGTTAATTTAATCACCCCCCCCCTACTATTTTGCTTTCTTTGATTAGGTGAAAAGATATGGCGATATCATATTTCTTTTATTTTTGGTCCCAAAAACATCCCTTCCCAAAGTAACTTACAAACCCCCGGGTTTATGGCAAACCCCAGAGGGGGCCCCCGATCCCTAAAAGGGCTAATTTTTTTGGAGCAAATTTTGCGGGCCCTTGGGAAGAATTGTTTTTCTAAAAACCACCCAAAGTTTCCTAAAAATCCCCCATTTTGACCCTGACTGGACATCTGTTTTTTTAAAATTGAAATTTTTCAAACCCCCTTTTTTTTCCCTTCCCTTTTTTTTTTTTAAAAAAAAAATTTTTTGTTTTTGTTAAAAGAAAAAGGGAAAAGGTTTCCACGCATTTTGTTCATTTTTTTAATTTTAAATTATAGGGAAATTTTTATTATTATAACCCTGTCCCAAAAAGTTTTTTTTGCCCATTGTTGGGTTTAAAACCTTAATTAAAATTAATTTGATACCATTTATATTTTATATTTATTTTAAATTTTTTTTTTTTTTTAAACAAATTAAGTTTTTTCCAAATGTATTTTTTCAACTTTTTCTTTTTACAATAAAATTGCAAAAAAAACGGCCCTTTTCTTTTCGGCCGAAAAATTTAATTTAGTTTTAATTGTAAGGTGTTTAGGATCTTCTTTTGTTACTTCCTTTTTATTTCCCAAGTTAAAATAAAAAAAAACCCAAATAAATTAAAAAGTCGGTCTATTTAGCAGACTTCGTTTTTTTTTTTTATTTTTTTTTTTTGTTTATAAAAATTTTTTAAATTTACACGTATAATTCTTGATATACTTGTGTTTCTGTTTTGGAAAAAAAAAACCATTACAACTTCAAGACGACGGGATTCCAATGAAACAATCATATCTGCTTCATTAATTTTAAAATTGTATCTAAAAAATGCGGTTTTCTTTTTTTGGTGAAATTATTTTTATTAGGTCGTTGTAAATAAAAAAATTTAATGTTGTGGTTTTGTTACACCAGCTTTTATTCAAAAAAGAGATGTTCTTTTGGGCGTTTTATCATTTGGATTGTGTTATCATTTCCCGAAGGTATGCCACCTTGCTTTTGAAAATTTTTCGCTTTTGTTTAAAGCCCAAATTCATTAAAAATTTAATCGGGGAAACCCCATGAATTAATTTTGTTAAAATTACTCTCCCGCACCGGGCAGCATTAATCAAAAAATTAAATTCACTATTTTGGTCGGGGCCTTTTATTTAAATTTGGGGGAATTGGAGGTAAAATATTGTTTTTTAAACCTAAAAAAAATAAATAATTTTTTGTGGAATTTTAACTTTTCCCCTTCTTTACCCCCCTGGATTGATACTTTCTAAAAAAAAAAAAAACCTTTATTTTACCCAGCTTGGTCACCCCTACTTTGGGCACCCACAGTAGTATCAAAATAGTAAATTATTTGTTCCTTTGGATTTGTAATCATTGGGTTTAATTAAAATAAATTGTTAAAAATTTATTATTTTGTTAAATTATTACAATCATATACTTTTTTTCCATTTTTTTTAAAACCACAAAACTGATAAATTTAATGAAGTGCATTATTAATTAAACCCAATTTTGATCTCATCGCATAATTACCCACCTAAAGAAATTTTTTTAACCCATAAAACTACTTCAAAAAAAACCCTTTAAAACCAATCAAAAATGGCTTCTTTTCATTAATTGTAAAGTGTATCTTTTTTTTTTGTTGTTTAACATTTTTTCCAAAAGGCAGATTTTAAAAGCTGTATCTAATTGAATGGGAGTTATTTCCCGTATCTTTCACAATATTTTTTGGGTTCAAAACATGTATATATTATTTTTATTTATTTTTTAAAAATTTAAATTTCTTTTAAAACCCTTTTTTGTCGAGCTAAAGCCCCCGACCCTGCCCAATATTCTTTTATTTTTCATTTAATATCCCCCTTCTTATTATTTTTACTGTTATTCTTTTTTTGGGTAATTCCTTAAAAAATTTAAAATTACCAATTCCCGGGGGCAGGTTTCTTTTTAAATTTTTCAACAATTTTTTTTGCAGCAAAATTTCCCAAACTTCCTTTCCCAACCCTTTTTTTTTTCCACTTTCTAGCGCGGCTTTCCGGCTTTTTCCCAGAGCTTTTTTTCCGCTGTGCTTTTAAAGGGAATGCAACCCCAATTGAAAACAATTTCGAAAAAAGTGTCAAAGATCCCTGTGCCGTGTAGGGATTTCTTTTCCCGTGGGAGCATAACATAAATAAATTTTCCCTTTTATTTTTTTTCATAAATTTTCTTGTACATTATAAAAAAATTTTAAATTTTTAATTTATTTCTTTTAATTTAATGAAAAAACTTGTTTCAACCTCAAAAAAATAATTTTTTCTCCCAAATTATCTGTAATTATATTTTATTAAATTTTTAAAATTTTTTTTTTTAAATTTTCGAAACCCAACTTTTGGGGGTTTTTTTTGTAAAGGATAAGCTCTTTTTAAACGGGCAGTATTTAAAAAGCTTAGTTAATATCACTGAAATTCCTCAACAAGTTTTTTTAAAAAAAGACCCACAATGAATAAAAATTGTATCCACAAAAGTTGTTATTTTTGGTGTTGTTTTCCCCCTTTCAGTATTTTCAATGCTTTTTTCTCAAACCCAAAGGGAATGTATGAAAATTTGACATTTTAAAATCCAACAAAAAATTTTTTTTAAATTTGAAATAAAAAATTTTAAAAAACTCTTAAATAAAATTCCAAACTATTGGACCCAATGTTGATTTATAAAAATTCTTACTTTATTTTTAATGTTTCCCTTTTATAGTTATTAATATCGTGTAACTGTAAAAAACCATTTGTAAAAAATAATTTTTTTTCCCAAATCCTTCCCATTATTTAACAAAATTTCTTTATTATCATACCCACAAAATATTATCCCAAAAGGAAAAAGTTTAGTGTTTTTTACACCCAAAACCAAACAGCTAATTTTTAAATTTTTATCTAAAATTAAAAAAGCCCAAAATTTGATTGTAAAATCATGGGAGTATTTTTGTTTCATCTTTAACTTTTTTCAGAATTTAATAATATTTTTTTTTCCCAAAATTTATATATTAATAAATAATATTTTTTTATAACTTTTATGTTGTTTTGGTTTTTAATTTTTCCATTTTTAATAAATTGATTTACCCAATTTCCCTCTTTTTTTAGTTTTCCCTTTATTTTTTTCCCGCATCAATCGAACCCCCAAAAACCCCAAAGTCTTTAAACCCCAATTCTTCTGGATTACATGGACAAACGTCAAAACCCCTGCCCCCTAATTTTTTTTTTAAAATTTCTTAGATCTTTTATTGATAGGAAACCCTGTTTTTTTCTTTTTAATTTTTTAAAATATTTTTCTAGAATGAATAAATGTTTTTTTTTATTGTTTATCTTTTTTTAATTTCAAATAAATAAAAATATTATCTACTTTGGGTTTTAATTTTACTTTTTTTCCAGTTATTCTACCCCTTACCCATTAATTTTTTTTTTGCCATAAAGTTTTTTTAAGCTAAAAATTTAAAAATTTACCAAATGTCCTTTTGGTAAAAACCTTTTTTGGATTATAAATATCTTATTCCTTGCCCAATATGTAGAAGCCATATAAAAATATTTTTTAAAACCGGTTTTTTTAACCTTTATGAGTTTCTTTTTTTTTCATTTTTTGATTTTTTTATTCTTTTTGGGCTTATTTAGTTTTTGGGTTCTTGTTTTCCCTACTTTTAGACCCCCTAATCTTTTGAATCCGTTTAACATAAATTTTGTATTTTAAAGGGGTTTTTTTTAAATTAATTTTTTTTGGCCCGATTCATTGCGAAAAAAAATCAAAAATTTCGACGAGTTGTAAATTTTATTCTTCTAAAAATCTTTTTAAATTTCCAGAAAAGCACTAAATCTACGGGAGGTAATTTTTTTTTTTTGGGTTTTGTTTCCTCCTTTTCTTTTGGTTTTTCCCCTAAATTTTTTTTCTTTAGGAAATTGGTCTAAACAAAATCTATTGCCCAATATTTTGGGTTTGGCTTTAAAGTTTTTTTCAAATTTTTTTTAATTTTTCTTTTTCTTGAAAATTTTATTTTTAATCTTCTTCTGCCATTAAAATATTGCTGGTGGGGGCCCAAAGCAATCTTTTCCTGCGGGCTTTCCATCTTTTTCTTTCATAATCTTCCAGTGTTTTTTCAACTTCTTCTCTGGTAGGTTCTTTTTTTATTTCCCTGTTTTTTTTATTTTGCCTCCCCCAGTTCTTCAGGGGGGCCCATGAAATTTGGGGCGGTGGTTCTTGGAATAGTGTGGAAAAATTTGAATGTTTGTATGTCTTTTTTTTCATCACCTAGTAACGAAATTGCCCCTTTAATTCCGGGTTTAATTTTTTTTAAAAAGGGCTTGTATTTTTTCTTTTTGGCTTTTCCTTCAGTAAGGGTTTAAAAAATTTCAGTGTACTTTCCCCGATTTGTAGTTTTTCAAATTTTTTCTCTTTCTTTATTTTTTTTTAAGAGCCCTCATTTTTTTGCCCGACAAGTTTTTTTTTATTCTTATTTCATTAAGTTTTGATTGCATTTGTAAAATAATGTAAGAAAATGAAAAAATAATGTATAAAAATGTAAATAAGGAAAGATAATTTTTTTATTTTTTTTAAGGGAAAATTTCCAAATTATGATAAAAAAATTTAATAAACCCTTTTTAATTTAAAAAAACAACTTTTTCCCTTTTTTATGCCGGATTCATGTTTTAAAAGTTAATATGTGGACTTCTGGATCTGGAAAAAAAAAATTTACACTAATGCATTTATTTGGGAAAACCTCTTATATTTATGAAAAAATTTTATATTTGGTATGAAAAAAACTGGGAACAATCTAAAATTTCAGGTTTTAAATTAAATTTTAAAAAGGGGAATTGCAGAAAAAAATAAAAAAATCCAAATGGAAATATTTAAATATTAGCAAAACCCAAACCCAAAATTTTCCCCCTGTAAAAATTTTAAAATCAGAAAAACAAAAAAGTATTTTATTTGAGATTTTGTATGTGAAGATAAAAATTTTTCAAAATTAAAAATTAAAAATTACTTCTTTAAAGGGACGCCAAAAAAGGTTGGGTTTTTTTTTTAAAAGCCAGTTTATTAAAAACCCCAAAAAGATTTTAAAAAGTTTAAAATTTTTTTACTTTTAAAATTTTATTTAAAAAGCCCAAGTAAACGAGAAAATGATATGATTTGTAATGAAAAAATTTTAACCCCAAAACTCTTTTGCAAATTTGCAAAAAATAAAAAAATATGATTCTTATTTATTGCCCAAACCCAAGGAATTTTTTAAGAAAAAGCTTTATGGTAATATATGAGGGGGTTTTTTAATGATTTTAAAAAAAATTTAAATAAACCCTGACGTATAATTTAAAGTTAAATTTGTTTATTGTTTAAAAAAGGGGTTATATATTAAAAACAATTCAAAAAATTAAAAAAGAATGGGGAACCATTTTTCACAGAAAAAAGGAAACCTTGTTTAACAAAAAGGGAAAGAGAAATTGGATTTTGGGAGGTAATGAAATTATAAATCTAGGAGATCCAGAAAAACCCCAACATGCATTTTCCCGACAAAATTTGTTTTTAAAAAATTTTCAAAGTGTAATAAAAGACTATGATCTTGAAGATTTTAAAAAGATAAAAAAAAACATAGAAGCAAAAAGTAAAAAAATATTGAAGAATTAACAAAAGTTTTTAAAAAAGAATTCATTTTTAAATAGAAAAATTAAACAAGAAAAAATTTAAAAAAAGAAATGAAAGTATGGTTGTTTTCTATTAAAAAATTTGAAGAAAAATCTAAATTGCCCGTTGACAACAAAAAAAAAAGTTTTAAAACCCCAATTTTTGGGAAAAGTTATACAATCAAGTTCAAAAATTTAAAAGATAGTATGATTAAACAGGAAGAACAAAAAGGGGAAAAGATTATTGAAGTGAGAAAAAAGTTACAAAATATGTATCGTTAGAAATCAGAACAGAAATAAATAAATAAATACTAAAAACTAAAAATAAGCATAAAGATTTTTTAAAATTTAAATTTTCAAAAAAAATTGAGAATAAAAAATTTAACTGGAAAAAGGAGCTTCCCAAAAAAGGTGATGATCACGACACGCATTAGATAACCCTTTAAAAAAAAGCTTAATTTTAAAATAGATGACTTTAAAAAAAAAAATTTTGAAATTTTGGGTTAGGGACTGTTGATACACGCCAATTTAAAAATATGCAGACTTAATTTAAAATTACAAAAAAATTACAAAAAGATAAATTTAAAGAATTTAATGCTAAAGTTGGGAAAAACATAAAAAAGAACGGGGCCTTGTTTGTTGAAAAAATTTAGTTAAACCCAAAGGGGAAGCATTAACACAAATTTAAAGATCAGCTAGAAAAAATTTTAAAAAAAAACTTGTAGTATAATTTAAAAATTGGGTTTATGCACGTCACAATATAAGTCGCAGAATTAAAATAATATTACCCAAAAAAATTTCAAAAAAGTATCAAAAGAATTTAATTTATTTAAAAATTAAAAAAAAAAAAAATGATCTGGGGCTTGGAGTTGAAATATCAGCTAAACAAGGAGAATTAATTACGCCAATACCCAAATAATTTTCCACCCAAAGCAGAAGAAAATTTTAAAGTAAAAAAAAAATTTTTTTTTAAAACAAGAAAAAAAAATTGCTAGAAAAAAGAATACTTTGACAATTTGTTGCTTTGAAGTTGCTACAAAAAAAAACGAGTTGATGATTTTGCTGAAGTAATTCCCCGAAAATAAATGGAAAAATTTTTTAAAACAAAAGAAGATGAACTAGGAAAAAAGTAAGACGCGAAGTGTTCTTTTTGAAAAAAAAGATAATAACAAAAAAAGTATATTTAAAAACCCTTTTGATCATTTTTTTTTATGATAATTTAAAATAAAAATGTTACAAAAAAAAAGTGAGAACGGAAAATTTGTTTGCTTTTTTTGGAAACAAAACAAAAAGGGTTACGAATTTTAAAAGTTTTATTAAAAAAAAAAAAGGGAGAATTTGAAAATTTAAAAAAAAAAGGGGTTTTTTATAATTGACGTAAATATTTTTTGGTAAATTTATTAGGGATAAAAGTTGAATTTTTTTTTAGTTGGGGGGGTGATTACAAAAAAAGGGTTTGAGGTATATCACCTGTGGGGGAAGGGGTAAAAACGGGTTTTTAAGAAAAAAATTTTAAAAATTTTTTTAAGCAAAGGGGAAAGACGTTTACAATTTATCTTGGATTGTTTAGTAGGATTTGAATATATTTTTGAAAAAAAGGGAAATTATGTTAGATTCTATTTAGTCAATTTTTTTAAAAAATTGTGTTTTTTTTATAAGGGAATATTTTTAATAAAATAAAACGAAAAAGTAAATAAAAAAGAAAGCAAAATAAAAAAAACCCCCACTGTTTTTAAATGTTTTTACCCAAAATACCCATAGTGGTAATTTCAATGGAAACTGAAATGTAGTCCTGGTTTTTGTTCAAAATTTGGGAATAATGTGAGAATTTAATTTTTAATTGTATTTTAATTATTCTTGTTTATGCAAATTTTAAATTTTTTAAAGGAGAACTAAATTTCCAACCCAAAAAAAAAAAAAAAATATAATTCTTTTAAAGTTACGTTTTAAAAAATAAAAAAAAAAATGAAACTTTTTATCAATTATGCTAATAAATTTAACATGAATTGACTTATTTTTTTTAATTCTTTGAACGTTAAAAAAAATTCAAAATTTAAAAATTTATGGTTCTATTATTTAAATTAAGAAACTTAAAATTTTTTCCTCTTTAAAAAATCATTAAAAAAAAAAACCTTTTGTTTCTCTAAAACCGGAGCTAAAAAATTGGGAAAGTGATTTCCCAAAGGGAAAAAATTTCATCGTAAAAGATGTCCTAAAATAAGAAACTAGGTTTTTTTCTAAAGTGTGAAAAATTAAAAACGTAAAAGATTTTCCTAAAAAAAAAGGAAAAATATGTTCTTTTTAAAAATGTGAAAAATTACATCGTAAAAAAATGTCCTAAAAATTTAAAAAAACTATGTTCTTTCTAAAGTGGAAAAAATTACATCGTAAAAAATGTTAAAAATAAAAAACTTTTTTTTTTTTAAAAGGGGAAAAAATGAAAAAAATCTTTTTTTTTTAAGGGTTTAAGCCTGGGTTGGAACCCCGTCCCCGGGATTTATCTTTTTTCATATAACCTGAAAAATGATGTTTTATTTAAACATAAAATAGGGAAAAATTTTTGTTTTTTTGTTTTTATAATTTTTAATTTTTTGCATACTTTGTTTTGAGTTAAACGAGGTATCTTTTTAATCTTTATGAACTATTGTCTTCTTAACAAAAACTTTTTTTTAATTTCCTTTTTCATTTTTAAAAATTAAACTGAGCTTTATGCTCACATGAAATTTTTAATGAATATGAGTACATTTTACTCCCTAATCCCAAAAAACTCAAAGTTTTGGGAAAGCCGGCAGCTTCATCTTAAATTTTCCCATTTCTTTTTTTAAAATTTACCGAAGTAAAATTTTGAATTAAATTTCGTAAACATTTATCAAATAATTCTTTATTTTTTATTTAAAAAACTTTATACGCCTTTTTTAGTTTTAATTTATAAAAACAATGGTCTGTGTCCGTAAATAATAACTTTGCGAAAACCCATACTTTTCTTTAAAGTTAAAATTTTAAAGAAAAAAATACATTAAATATTTTGATAGGGCTTGGAAAGCACCTTCCCAAAATAACATGGTCTATTTTTTAAAAAAAACTTTCTTTTTTTCTAGGGAAACCTAAAACCCATTCTGTTAAATTTTGTTGGGCCCAAAAATGGTTTTGGGTTTTTGGGAAAAATGTTTTTAAAAAAAAATATTTTTGTCATGAGTTGGGTTTAAAAATTTAAACCCCCTTGGGGTAAATTTTCCATCGTCTTACCAATTTCAGAAATTGTTCACAATTGAAAAAGTCCTTTTCAAATTTAAATTTTTTTCTTTTAGTCTTTTTGTGTATTTTAAAATCAATATATTTTTTTAACCCGGGGGGGTTTTATCAAAAGTTAATTTTCTATGTATTTTGGGTTACTTTTTTTTAAACCCAGTTGTGTATACGTTAAGATTTTTAAAAAAGAAAAACATTTTTTTTCCTTTTTTTGTTAAAAATTTTGGGAAACCCAATTTTTTTTCATTGCTTTTTTCCCAATTTTTAAATTTTTTTTTTTAATATTTTTACTGAATTAGATAACCATTCATCTGGTATTTTTTAAATTTTTTTGGGGTAAAGGATTTAAACGCTGTGAAAAGAATGTAAAATCTTCTGGATAGTCAAGACACACTAACTATAAAGTTGTTTTACCTTTTGCCCAAATTTAATTTTTTATATTGTTTTTCGGATATGAATTTTTAAAAAAACCCCGAGGGTTAAAGGGCGCGGCATGGCCCAACCCTAAAGGTTATTGGGGTCAAGGTACATAATGTATTTACTTTTTTTTTTTGGAATTTTTAAAAACTTTCCCATATTTATTATTTGGTTTTCTATATCTGTTCGAAATATAGCAATTCCCCCCACTAAGACCCCTTTTCAATAAATTTAAAAATTTTTGCCTATCAGTTATTAAAACTAACTGAATTTCCCGGTTTATTTTAAGCATTGCATCCCGGCTAAAAGGATACAAAAAAATGGCAGGATCTAATTTTTTTAAAATGATAAAAAACCCCCTTCTTTAAAAAAATTTTAAAAAAGTCTGCTAGGGAAACAGTACGTCAGTTTTTAGGTTAGGGTCATGGTTTTCCCATTGTTTTTATTTTAAATTTTTTCCAGATATTTTTAGCAGGGTTTGTATTCCCTTATTTAGAAAAAATTTGTTTCATTTAAAATGAAAAAAATTTCTTCTTTTGATGGGGGAATTTTGTTTTTTTTGAATTTTTTGAATGAATCCCTGTAATCATTTGGATAAACACCTTTTGTTTTCAATAAATTAAGTTTATTTTTTTGGAAATTCTTGGGAAAAAATATTTAAAATTTTGGGGTGTTTTTTACTAAGTTTAAACCCCAAAGACTGCGACTTTTTTTGGAAACTGTCAATAAAAATTTTAAAACAGAAATGTAAAGCCATGTATTTTTTTCCCTTTTTGTTTGGGGAAAGGGGTTAAATTCTTTTTTTAAATTTTTTATTTGCTGCCTAATAAAAAAGGCTGTCATAACCTCTTAAATTTTGAAAAACAACAGGAATTTTATGCGTTAGTCTAAAAATTTAAAATTTCACTCTGGTGAGCGCTTTTTCCCTAAATTTTCCAGTTATATGACAAGGTCTCTTATGGTGTTTCATTTTTTTTATATTCTTTTCCACAGATATGACAAGATGTTTGCTTTTTAAATAAAAACTTCATCTTTTTTTGAATTTTTAAAACTTTCTTAAAGTTTTCATTTTAAAAATTTCCTTTTCCCAAAGCTCTTCTTCCCGAGGGGATTCTTTCTATAAAATTTTTAAAAATGCGGTTTGGGCCTTTTGTAAAACCCGTGTTGGGTTTTTTTTTATTTGTCGGGGAAATAAAAAAAACAAAACCCCAACCCCTTTAACAAATAACAACCCCCCCCCAATCCTTTAAAAAAATGTTTTTGTAAAAAAATTTGGGCCAAAACCCCGGGAAATTTTGGGGATTTTTTTGGGGGTGGGCCTTGAAATTTCTTTGTTACTGATTCAAAAAAACAGCATAGTAACAAAGGGGGCTTCTAAAAAGTTTTTTGGTAGTTTTTAATTCTACTTTACTCCCCTTTGGTGGGATTTTAAAAACCCTGAAAACCCTTGATAGCTAAAAAAATTTTCACATGTTTTTTAAAATTCTTTTTGTGTAAAACCCTTTTTTTTTTTTGTTTTGTTTTGTTAAAAAAAATTTAAACTTTTTAAAGTCTTTTATCCAAAAATAATTTTTGGACCGGGGTCCCCGGTGGGCGGTTCCTTGGAAAAAAAACGGGGGTTGTAACCCACTTCCCGTTTGCCATTATTTTTTATCTTTTTGATTTAAAAAAAATCACGGTTTCCCTTGTTTTTGGGTATTTTGGTTTTGCACAATGGTAAATTCCCATGGGTTTTTTTAAAAACCCCAAAAAAAAAAAATTAAATTATTTTCATTTAAAAAAATTCTATTTTAGGGATTTGATTTAATGTAAAAAGGAAATTTAATTCCCGTTTTTAAACAAGATCGTTTATATGTTTTTTTAATTTGAAACTCTTTCAGAATGTTTTTAAAACTAAATGACACCCTCTAAAACATTTGTTATCATCATTCTTTATTTTTATTAAACCTTTTTTTTGGATTTTTTTAAAATTTTGGTTAAATTCTAAAAAAAAATTTAAGCAGCCGTGGTGTATTTTTTTATCTATTTATATAATGGCATCAAATGACTCTATTCTCCAACCACTTCCTTCTGAAATCCCCAAATTTCCAAATTTTATTTTTAAATTTTATCAAAAGCTTGATTTTAAAGTTTTTTTTATTTCGGTTTTTGTTAAAAATTTCTAAAGGGTTTTTATTTAAAAAAGCTGAATTTTTATTTGTATCAGTTTTTTTCCCTTTTTTCAAAAGTTTTTTTTTTAAAAAAACGTTTTTTTTTTATACCTTTTAAATTTTAAGTTCGGATTTAAGAAAACCAAATGAGGGCGTTTATAGTTAAATATAATTGTTTTTTTGGAAACTTGTCTATATTCAATTTTTAATTTTTAAATTTCCCTTTTAATATTGTTTTTTTGAAACTCTCGATTTCCACCCATATTTTATATTTAGAAAATAAATTTTTTCAAGCAAAAAAAAAAAAAAAAAAGGGTTAAAAAAATAAAAAAATAAAAAAAAAGTTTAAGAGAAAATAAAATATTTAAAATTTAAAATCTTTTTCCCTTAATTTTGATATTCCAATTTTACTCGGTTTTTCCCCTTTAAAAAAAACTTTTTATTAACCCCGCATTTTAAAACCAAAATTTTTTTGGTTTCTTTGTAAAGGGGTTTTATCTTATATGGGTTTTTTTTCATTTGTATCACAATCGGTTACCAAATTTTTTTAGGATTGTTTCGAAATTTTTTGGTTGGGACAACAATAACCCTTTTTGTATTTTTTCTTCAGTTAATAGAAAAAAAAAAAAAAAAAAAAAAAAAAAAAAAAAAAAAAAACCCCCTTTCCCCTTCAAATTTTAAAATTTTTTTAAAAGATAAGGATCTTTAAAAATTTTGTAAAATTTTTCTTTTACATGGTTTTTATATTCATCCTAATATTTGTTAAGTTTTTTTTTAATAACATTTCTTCTTTTAAGAAAATTTTTTTATATGAATTTTTGTTGGATTCATTATTTTTCCCAAAGTGCTAGATAATTTTGGAAATTTATTCTTTTCCTTTCTATTAACTAAATTTTTTAATTTCTTATAGAAAAAAAACTTTTTAAAAAAACCCCGTTCCTCTTAAGTCGTCCCCCTTTTTCAGTTCACGCGAGGTCGCCTTTAACCCAATTTTTAAAGTCTCTCCGAAACCCAAATAGAGACGGGGGTGGGTTTAAGGGAAACCGGGTAGTTATTTCAGACTGAAAAGTTTGCCCCAATTTGTAAAATCCACAGCTGCTATTGGGAAATGGGAAAAGCGTAATACCCAAAAATTTTAAAAAACCCCCTTAAAGAATTTATTTTTTTGAAAAAATTGTTTTTTATTTTTTATTTCTTTTGAATAAGATTTTTTAAATTTTTTCTTTTTTTCTAAATTTTTATCAAACGTTAAAATTTTAATACCTTTCGGACATTCTGTTTTTAAACCCTTCTTCGTTTTAATTTGTGTGTTTTTCTAAAAATCAAAAACCCCAATTTGTTTTTTCAGTTTTTGTTTCTTTTTTTTAACCTTCCCAAAAAATATTTTAGGAAACGGTTTTTTAAACCTAAAAAAAGGGATCAAATTGGGGGTTTTTTTTTTGCATTTTAATAATATGTTTAATTTTAAAAAAAGATTGGAAACTACCATTAAAAATTTTTTGGAATCCTTTCAGTCTTTGGGGACTTTCGTCCCTGAATTCTATCTTTTTAAAAAATTTTTGTTTCAAATGTTCAGTAAAAGATTCTCCGGTTTTTTCTTTTAAAGGAATAACCCAAACAAATTTTCGGAAAAATATCAATAACGGTTAACAAGTATTTTACTCCTTTATTATATTTTGAAAAAGCTTGCATATCAACTAAATCGGCAGACCAAGTATCATCAATATCATTGACAATCACTCGTCGTTTTGTAAATTTTCTTTTAATTGGCTTATGTAGTTCTTCTGCTAATTCATCACTCCAGTGGTAGCTTGGTATAGTTATTTCGGGGGTGTACTTTATCCCCTTTTAACGTTTTTTGACTTTCGTTTTTGTCCAAAACCAAGTTTATATTTAGTTTTAATTATAGGTTTTACAACTAAATGTTTTGCAATCTTTTCTCCAAATGTTTTTGATTTAGTGTTATTTAAGTTGGAAAGCATTTGTTTGTCACATATACCCTTTTTTACACCGCTGTCATAGCAAAAGTCGTGGGTCTTACATACTGCGTCCAGTTCGTTGACAGGAGGTCCATTATCTAAAGGATTTCCTGGTCCACAATAGTTATATCCTGGAAGTGTTAACCCTTTTTTAGGTAATAAAGGTAACACTGCTTTATGGATGTCTAAATTACCTGCTGTTATAGAACTTTTAACAAACTTTGATTTCATTCTTCCACAAGACGAACAAGTAGCCATTATCATTTTTCTCCCGTTTTTTGTTGTAACATAATGAGGATTTATATTATCAGTAAATCTTCTTTCTTTCAAACAATATATTTTATTTTGTAAACTCATCTATATTATATGTATTTTAATTTAAATCACACAATATCAAGTCAAAACAAGTATACTCTGTGGATATTATTGTTTATTTTTCATTCAAATGTTACAAGATAAAGTTCCGTTGTATGATTTATTGTATAGAATACTAAAAGTTAACAGTTAAGAGTAAATGAACAAACAATTATAAATTATTTTAAACTATTTTAAGTGTGGAGTTTAAATATAGAATCTCTTAAATTTTCCTTCTGGATTTTATTTTTAAATATATGTTTTCTTCATTTTAAAATTTTTTTTAATAAATTATTTATCAAAATCTTTTGTTTTTTAATTGGTCGACTTTGGATTTTTTAGAAGAGGGTGGCTAATTAAAATTGAAAAAAGTGTCCCAGAAACCCCAGTTCTTACACTACTGTTCGATTAAGTGCAACACTGATATCTTTTATGTGTCAGCAACTCAATTTAGATGACAAAGAGCTTAGTTAGGACATACGAGACAAGTTTCATGTCAAATAATATCATTCTTTGTCACAGATAACAGCTCATTTCTGCATTTCTGTATGTTCATATTCGTAAGATAATATATCTGTAATTTAGTCAATAATGAAAAAAAAAAAGTTGGCAATATGGTTTAAATTCATTCAAATTAATTGAAGTATGACAAAAAATGATATACGTTCCCTTACTCTGCAAAATTAAAGACATTATTTTGGTAAGGTTTTAGATATTGGCAAAACAACAAAACGTCTATTTAGTGAACTATATACGTCAGTATCGACTCAAGTTATGCGATTTCCTTGGATCATAGCAAACTTTTAAATAAATAGACTGGTTTTCATTGTACCGTTAAAACCGATGTATTTGTCATTTATAAGTTGTTGAACTGTATACCTTTAGTAATTATGAACAAAAGCATAAAGCAGTAAAACAGATAATTTAACAACCCTGTATACAATACTATCGCTTTTAGATATTTGATTATTTAGAACGAAACATTAGCCTAAGAGTTATTGTTATAAATCAACGCCATAACCGTTTTTTACGAGTTGTCAAAAAATAACTACCGAATATTTACTGTAGTTAAACTGTAGAATTTCACTAACGCCGCGCCACATTGTCTCAAACGTCGTTAATTTTGATCATCATATCATGGATAGATAGCCTTCAAGTAAAAAATTTGGACCTTGTCATGGCTTAATAACACCTGTTTTTATCTCCTAGGAAGGTATTCATTTCATAATAATCGACGTATTCATTTTTCAAGAGCATATATATATATATATATATATATATATATATATATATATATATACCTTTTCAGTTTTGATTTATGCCTTCACTTATTGTTCTTTGATAGCTTGTTGCAAAGTTTTTACTTCAGTCCACGAACACGAATCTCACAGGTAAAAACTTTAAGCAGATGTTATTCAGTTAGTATACTTATTAAAATATTATGTATTCAGAAAAGATCGTCCATGTATTTTGATGTTTATGATCACTTTAATCCAAAAATATATAATACACATTTAAATAACTAATATTCGCTCATGGTCGGTTATTTATGGTGGTACAGGCCTGAAACAGATCGCATGTAAAAACATTACAATAATAACGTGCTTATTGCAACTATGAGTTACTTCCAGGGTAAGTTCTTGCTTTCTTTTTCAGTTTGTTTATTAGATATTGGTAATTCTAAGGGCCTCTATGATGGTGTAACGTTTTGTTCCTCGGGCATCTTCGGTATTTGGTGGTTCCCCGATGGTTACAGCTCGACCTGAACATTCTTGTATGACACATCGCCAATACATTTTTACTACTTTATCCTTACGACTTCTGTCCTAATTAAAAATATATCCATCAAACACAAGTTGTAACTTTGTTTTTTGTGAAGTAACGAACTCCATCACTATTTTCACTCTTTTTGTACATGTATTCAATTGTATTCATTCTATTGTGACGATAAAAAAGTCAATACTTGGAACATTTCTTCGTTCGATTAATTCTACAAGAACGTAAATACCTATAAATTATAATCGTATGATCAAAATTATGAATTATTAATTATGATCATAAATTTATTTTCGGTCAATTTATTGTAAAGATGTTCAATGCTCGGATCATTTAGGGCATTTAGAGCACGTAAATGCTTATGAATGATAATAATATGATCAAAATCATAATCGTATGATAATCGTATGATCAAAATTATTTTCGACCGTAAATGTGACAAAACGCCGACACGACACTATGCGACATGCCGATGTTTTGTCGCATAGATCAATTGTCGCATCGGCGTTTTGTCGTGTCGATGTTTTGTCGGGTTGATGTTTTGTCATAGACGCATTATACTTTATATACTGTACGTAAACATAAAGCTATATCACAGTTGAAAGTATCATTGAAAAAATACATTGTCAAGTATCATCACGGCACACTTTCTTAAAGTCATACTCGGTACATGTTCAGGTTGTATAGGGAAGACAGTCAGATTCGTATTACAATAATTACGGCAGAAACACATTACATAAAAATTGTCGACGGTTGGGTTTATTTCCGAAACTATTCGTGAATCTCCGTAAATCTCCGAGATCCTCATCTCGGACAGCGCTAAAATTAGAAATTAGCGGTTTCCCGAGAGCGCTAATTCACGTCCACGCATTAATTAGATATTTCACCAAAAATTGCGTTTGCGCTAAATTTTTGCCGCGCTAATAAATGTACGCCTACAGTATACATGTCTGTTGTTGGGCTGGAAAAAGATAGGTCCAAAATTTAAACTAAAAGCTATGTTGCATAAATCTTTCGTTATTTCTGTGCAGACAATTCGGTTGTTTAAAGGTTAGAATATCAGAATATTACAGGAAATAAAACATATCTTTGAAAAAGTCCCGATCTTTCAACATTTGTTTGGTTGGCGCATGATTACAAATTTAATGTATGTAGGCCGTGATGTCCATGAAGCCGTATAAAGTGATAATTTTGATGACACGTTGGTTTTATTTTGTAATTGTGAGTGATCGTTAAGTGATAAGAAAGATCGGACAGTGGGATGTTATAAAAACGTGATGCTTTATTTAGATTAGAAAGTCAGTCGTACTCTACAATAAGGAAATCTAAGGTAAAATACTCCTTTTATTTCGTTCACTGAAGAAAACATGACGGACATATTTTTGTAAAAGAGCGGTGCACGTGTGATTCGTGTAACACAGTTTAACGACGTTTTCTTAGAAAACTAACGCTCAGCTCATTTACACTGACATATCCTTGATTGAAGAATATATATATTGTATATATATGAGAGACTTACGGTATCAAATACTTACCCCGAAAATTTCTATGCATTTTCTTCTAATGCACTGTTGGGACATGTTTTTGAGTGTCATTGATACTTTATAATTTATTCGGAGATAATTATGTTTTATTATTATTAGTTTCTTTTTGATCCCCGTGCATTTCTCGCGTTGTTACGACAATCTCAGTTTTACATAGGAATTTTGCACTGTCAAAATAGCATAGGCCTTAAAGTGTTGTTTTTTTGTACAATAGAAAGCCGTTTATTCTATATCTATTTTATCTATTTAATCGCGAACGTTCATTTGCAACACGTGACCGTACAATATATTACGGTATTTGGATGCACGTGCGTACAAAAGTCCTGTATTTTCTGTATTTGGACGCCCGCGCGTACAAAATATCCTGTATTTTCTGTATTTGGACGGTTCAACAGTCCCATGTTAAACATACGATAAAGCCCGAACGCGTGAAAATGTTCCGGATGTAAATCGGATGAAGTAAGCGCTCTATGTGCAGAGTTTGATTATGCGTCTTGAAATCTGGATTTATTTTGAGTTTTTTGTTTACAACACACAAAACGATTCAAGTCATTACAATGCTATTTGATTTAGATATTAAAACGTTCGTTAATAATCAAAAACTTAAAAATACAGTAAGAAAGATAATCAGATGTTGGAATATTTGAAAAGTCGCTAAAAGAAGCCGTTCCGGACGAAACCTAGTCTGGCTACCGGCTAGATAATATTTAGTTTCTTTAGAAAAAATAATTCTGTGAAAAATTCTGACTTTATCAGTCCTGGCTCTGATTCGTATGTTTTGAGAAGACAAGGGGCATAATTATACAAAATTTGAATAGCCTCAGGAGTTATCTCCTTTGAACAAAACATACGGTCTGAGCACAGACTACACGAAACCTTGAAAGTGGAAGATTTAACGGATAAGAAACAAAATTGAGAAGATAATGAATGGCAGCGGACGGGCGGTCAGCATCCAAAACATGTCTGCTCTCTAATTCAGTTTTCATCGGATTTTCACCAAACTTGCTTACAATGTTTGTGGGCATAACATCTCGGCCAATTTCGATAACCAGTCAAATTATACCAGGCACTCTTTGATTATAGTCCTTTAATTACTCGTAAAATGGGGAATTTAGCCTTGTCCGCTCTTTTAAGTCGAACAGTTTTCATTCGATCTTCACCAAACTTGCTGACAATGTTTGCGGGCATAATATCTCAGCCAAGTATTATTACCATCCAAATCGCCAAATGGCTGTTATAGGGAGGATGCACCATATACTTTTTTAATAATGATACACAGAAAAAAACAACATTCAATGAATAACGTATATTTCGTATGAAGTGAAATAAAAAAAGAATAAAAAGGTTATTTAAGGCCTAACATTGTTCTGTATAATATATATTTGCACTCAAACCAAGCTTGGAAAATCTAGAAAAGGCAGGAATACAATATTCAGTGAAACATTTTTAATTTTAACTATTATTATAGTAAAATAAATAGATATAGAATAAAAAAGTTATTTAACATTGTACTGTACAATACGAGATATATTTGGACTCGTACTCAGCTGAGAAAACCATATTGAACTCGCCTAGCGGCTCGTCCAATGTGGTTTTCTCAGCTGGATACTTGTCCAAGTATACCTCCGTATTGTACAGAACAATGTTAAATAAGCTAATATTACACTTACCAATAGAATGAATTTTAGCATACTTGGGTATTTCTTTGATATCAGTTTACAAGTAGTTCTCAAAAATTTAAAACACATTGAGATGTTTATCATTACATCCCATAATATTTTAGTTTCCTTATAATATTTAGGACTAAATTTGTTTTGAGATATTTGCCCTGTCACACAGTACGCTTAACAAGTTAGTACAGGACAGACTGGGACAGACATTTTATTTGCCTTATTTGAACATTTACAGTTCATCGTTACATACAAGCAAAATCACACTTACAGACAGTTATGTAAAGATAACAAGCAATGTCAAAAACATTGCATCAGACTATTGTAAAGAGTTATTTTCATTTGAGCTTAATTTAAAGGTACATAAGCCATTACACATGTAGCGTCTAACAACTGAGTGAATTTTAGCATACTTAGGTATTTTTGGTAATATCTATTGGGCTCTATATAAAGCAACTTTAAGGTTTGACATATTAACAGAAAATGTTACTCATCTGCAGTATGGCTACATTGACAAAGTGTACATTTCCTATCGTTTATGTCTGCATTTCTATGTCTACCTTCAATAGAAAGCTGGTGCGAAGATAAACGTACATATGCTAGAATAATATTTCATTTTTAATATCCTTTTGACACCGGGCTCATTTTATGCAATCTCTCTAGGCATATGTATGTTTTTGACAACACAGAAAACGAAAGTCGCCTTTGCATTGGTCGATAGTCAGGGGTCACGCGCAGGATCACGCGCAGGGGTCACCCCGTCAAAAATGTATGGACTTCGTTTTATTTTTTGCTATTGCGGAGTCAATTTTCAGCATTTTCTAACGATTTGAAAATACCCGGGCTTTAGCATGACGTGTAAGCTTTTTATCTATGAAGACATTTCTGAACTCGGAATAAACATAAATAACACAGGAGTCCATAACGGAGCAAAGGTGCATACGATTTTTGAAACTTCGTCAAATCGCTCGAAAAAGCCTTTTTATGTTGTCTGAGTGTCAGTATATGTCTCGGATGTAGGATAGTTCCGTTTTTGAGAGCTGCAGACCTAGACATTTTAGAAATAATTTCAAAATGAATTTCGTATAATAAATGTTGATTCTACGGAAGCGTGAAATGGCCATCAGGTGCTAATTCGTTTTATTACGTAACAGTTGAGGAAAGGATATATACCGGCAAACTGAACAAATATCTTGACTCCAGATATTTATATACATGTCTAAAAGTCTTGTGCAAAATACATACACAAACCATATAAATATTTATTGAAGACGGAAATATACACACCATATTGAACTTTCAATTTTTCCAATAATCGGTATTATCGATTTTTTGACACATTAAATAAAGAAGGATAATTTCGATTTATTCGCTATATCTTTTAAATGGCTTAAAATAACGAATTTGCTTCGGTGGCATTCGTTGATTTAATATTTCATCTAAATGATGATATAATTTTAAATGTTGTAAGTTTACGCTTTCGCTTACCCTTTGGACTTTTAAACGTACCACCCTTGTTTTCCATTGACGTCAATTGTAGATGTCTATTTTTTGCTAAAATTTAGGGTAAGTTTTGTTTGTATATTGTTCAAAGTACGAAATTCGGTGAAAATAATCGTTTTTGCTTCGGTGATGTTCTACAGAATAATTATTGCTCGAATCAACTGTGCAAAAATAGTTTTAAAAAATATTTTATTTAACTTACCCTTTGGGTGTTTTATAACATCACTATTACTTTTAAAATGAAGACTCGGGCCGACTCGGAATTTTCCGGATTTTTCCGAATGCGAGCAGACGACTCGGTATACAGATAGTTTTCAGTTACGGCAAATTTTATGTCAAAGTAAATTTACGTTTTTAAATACCTGGATGTAATTATCATAATTTATCAATTATTTTGCGTCTATTTTTCGTAACAATGATTAAAGGTTATACATATTTTGACATGCGAATGCGTGAAAGAAGGGACCAGAGGTAAACAAAAGTAGATACATATGGGATCTTTTATTGGGGAAAAAAGGCAGACACAAAGATGAAATTGTCTGTACTTAGAGAAAGTGTCAGCTTGATTATTTGTCCAATTGTTTTCTTGAGTACATCAAAATATGATCCTTGTATTGGATGAAGATAGTCCTCAACTGTCAAAAATGTGCGATTTATTTTTGTTATTTGCACACACCTTGACACGCAAGATTCCTCAACCTTTTCTTTAACTAGTTCGCTTCAGCGAAGTGTTTTAATATGGCTAAATGACAATTTATACATATCAATGAATGATAAGATGGAGAGTAAATTATCCGTATTTCAATCTTTTAGCATGTTAATGAAAACTCTGACAGCGTAAGCGAAGATTAATTTAGAAACTGACAGTTTTATTTCAATCAGATGTAATAGATATAAATTTTTGAGTAAGCTCTAACTGATACTTAATTAGATTGTCCCTTGCTTGTTACTTTTATTACCTTTTCACTGTAATAAAATTTTAACACCATGCATGGATAATTATGGGGGTGATAGTGGATATTTCGCACTTTTATAGCACATGTCACTTTGAAAAAAGGAGGCATTTAATAACGGCAATAAAATGGGAATTTATAAAAAAACAATGCTTATGTTTTATTTTTTATTAAAGTAAACAAGACATTACGAATGACTGTGTTTTTTTTCGACTGCTTCATTGTATTGCTTGTTTAAGATCATTATCTGTTCTGTTTATTGCTTATTCAAGCGACACTTAAAAACATTTGATTTTTAAATGTAAAGTTACAAATTCTGAAGTGTGCAGGCTTCCGTACATGAAAACAGAGTACATCGCTCCGTGGGCATCAATCTCTGAATAACTTTGTCCCCTTCTTTCAAGTACATAATTCGCACGTGCAACTTGGGTGTTAGGTGCATAGGAAACTACAAATTTTGCCGTTTTCTACGTTGAAGTGGAAATGATTGTCATTTCTTTATATTTATACAATGTGTCTATATATGTCAAACTTTCCTATCCGAGAAAATATTACACATTTGTAAGCTATTGATGTGTATATCCAATAAACAAAACGTATTGCAACTTGACGTGGGTACATGTATTTCATCTCTATTTTTAAAATAAAACAGTACTTATTTCTTATACATAGCAATGATAATTTGAATTATTTCAAACAGATAGTCCCTATCCGTTTTATTAGGCCAGTGAAGAAACAGACAAATTACACAGTGTTACATTTCCTTTTTAGTTAAATATCTTCAGTTAGTTCCCGAGTTTAGTATACTTAACAAAGTTATAAATTAAAACTAACATTTGACTTGACTGTGAATTAAGCGATTCTATTTTCATACCAGTATATAGAACAGAGAAAAGTTGCGTACACATTTATATTTTCAGTATTCTACGGTGATACATGAAACTGAAGTTATTCATGTGGTTATTATATATACGTACAGTGTTATAGTTTGTGTTGATGTAAAGACGTTTATTGCTAAACAAATTTTGAAATATTACAATGTTGACTTACACACTTAAATGATAAAATGCTTTCACGGGGAAAAAGACATTTAAGTACTACCTGGAACGACTACAGACCTTTCTGGTACTACCAGCTAAATATGTAAATAAAGATGCAAGGAAAAGATATGATATGCCCTTTAAGTGTACTTATTTTCTTTATTATTTTACTTAAATTTTATTATATCTCAAACTTCACTCTTCCTTCGCTCATGTCACATCACTCTCTACAAGTGTCTTTAATCCGCTTAAAACATAAATGCTAGGTAGAGTAAAGACTAAGTTACTTATTACCTGAAGGCAATAAATATCGATTTTGTAGATAAAGTGATTTATGACCCCCGCTTAATCTCGGAAGTTTACGTAAAATTTACGGACGATAACAATCATACCTGTCGCATTATCGATTTTTCTCCAGCTAGGCTTAAGCTGTCCCGCATAGTACAGAAAGTTCGATATGTTCATGACAACCTGCACTTTGTAAAAATAATCCCTAAACTTAAATGCCGAAGTAACAGTATTACTATTTTTAGCATAACATTTTAAAGCATTTATGATACTTCATACAATAGAGCTATAATTCATTTCAGCATGTATGTTAAAAAAATGTTTGACGATTTTGACCTATCTTACGACATAAATTATCTTTGTCAAAAAGCAAAACAGAGTTATGGGCCTGTATTTCATGTCATTGTCATATCTTTGTGTGAAAAGGTGAATGGAATTCCAAACAATTCCCACACGGGCATGACTTTTGAAAATCAAGATGTAAACCTGTGCTTTGCATGTAAGAGCTCAGTCACAGTTAACTAGTGTGTGAAGTTTCAATTAATTCCTTATGGTGATAACATAAAAATCTAACAAAACATCTAAGTCGAAAAATAGGCATAACATCGAACAGGCAAAAAGACCTGTGTAACCCGTGCACTGCATGTCAAATTATCACAGTAAACGAGTGTGCGAAATTTCAAACCACTCCAACGAGTGGTCACGGTGAAACCAGCTTACATACAGAAACATAACAAAATCGTGAGACAATAGCTCAAGCTAATCTTCCAAAAGTCGAGCTAAATTCGAAAATCATTTCCAGGCCCGATTCAAAGCTAGTGAAAAACTGCATGATTTGAAACAAACCTAGTGAGGGAAAAGGGCATGGAAACAGTCCATGTTACAAAAGTGAGAAAATGTTTAACATTTTGAGTACTTTACTAAATGTTAAGTTTACAGCAGATGCACAAAGTTAAATAAGTTTTACAAGGACTTTTTCACTTTCTGTTTAGTGTTGATAAAATTATTAAATCAACATAATTAAATATACATGTAGAATGTCAGTGTGCACATTTTGATTATTTTGATTAACATTCGTTTGAACAGTTTCTAATTTCAAACCTATTATGAATATTCTGTTAATTTTTGTTCGTGCCTTTGAATTGTGGGGTTTCTGTTAATAGTTTTGCAGTACCTGATATGTACTTTACAGATTTTGGTCTTCAGAGCACTGTGGTCAGCATTTGTCTCACGTGAACTGTGGAGTCATTTAGATAATGTACCAGAAAGAGTTTATTACAAGTATTTTTTTTTTTGATATCTAAAACGAATGACTACTTGGCATTTTGCGTTTGTTAAGTATGCGTATTTAAGTACTAATACACTGTATGGCTCCAATGTCTGGTGTCAGAATATTTTTCAACAACATTTAGTTTTGTAATAGTCAAAAAAAGTAAACACGGTCATGCTGAAGGATGAATAATATGAAAATATCGTTGTCTGCTCTCTAACTTGAGCAGTTCACCAAACTTTGTACTTCGATTCTTGGTATCATATCTCGGCAAGGTTGGGTAGTCACCTGGAATACTCCAGTGCATGGCGCTGGAATTAAGGTTCACCTAGATGTTAAAACGAGACTATTACTATTATGAGCGTATCATTTAGAAACTTCAAAATATTGAACGAATCAAAATTTTCCAGTGACATAAGTGCAATTACCGTTGGTTCACAGTATATAAACAAATTTGTGAAAGAGTTTGAATCGGAAATAGAGGATGTCCTGAATAAGGACGGTCCCCTGAAAGAGAAAACTATAATTCGGAGAGCACCCAAACAATGGTTCAATGAAACATTGCAACATCTAAAACAACAAGTAAGAAAGTTTGACCGAACATGGAGGCGTTACGGTACAACAGATCAGTTTGAGCCGTATAAAGCAGTAAAAAACGAGTACAATTTTGAAATCAAATGTCAAAAGAGAAACACGTTCAGTGAAAAGATAGCGAACGCTGAAGGTGATTCCAAGACTCTGTATGGATTAGTATTTGAAGTAACTGGTACCAATTCTGAAAACCCACAGCCAAAAGGAGAGTGTAAGAATTCATTGACCGAAAACTTTTCAACCATTAGATAATGCTCAACGTTACATAGTTATTTCTTACGTATAATATAAATCAACCTATTCGTGGATGAGAATTATTACTGAATTGTTGTTTTAGAGTATTTGGACAAATCTTCAATCACCTCTTTTATTTTAATCAATCCTATACGTATACCTTATAATTTGATCCAATAAAAACATAGATGCGATAAAAACTCAAAAATCTTCAATTGGTCTTTACCAGATGTTTCATTATTGTATTCATTTTCCAAGTGAATAAAACAAATACAAATTTGTTCAACAAATCGATAGAAATCATGTTTTAAAACTAAAAAGAAAGCGAAAAAAATGTAGTGCCGCCAGTTGGGTTTGAACTCGAGGTAAAAAGGTTTCTAGGCAACGCTAGAACCACTGCGCCACTGGCACTTGCTGCACGTTGCAATACAAATATATAGCACATCTACAATTAAAAGGGAGTCTTTTAACGGATAGTACATCTATAGCTTTTTAATGCTACTATTTGAGATGGGTGGTATTTCATAAAACTTATGCAATTAAATGACGGCCTTTCCAAACTTGATTACTGGAGGCCACGACAAGTCAAACAGGTCTCCAAACACGTAGCCACAATACGCAGTGTCGTACTTTTTCAATGGTTTAGAGGATGCTTCCGAACACGAAGATAAAAGCGCCCGCTGCTGTCATAATGAGAGAAGTTCATTATATTTACAGACACGGAGGGAGTATTTAAAACCGAGACAGCGTACAGTAGCTATTACTACTTTGAATATCAGCAATGAGATCCCAGAATCAGCAGTGCTGATCATAACAACTATACCGTCCAGGAAACCTAGAACTGGGATCGAGTTAGTCTAAGTTTTTCGCAAATGTAAAATTATCATGTTTGCATTACTAAATTCGTTTGACGATAACATGTAATCGAATTTCATATATAGCACTACTTTGAATATCTGTAGGAAGAATATTAATACTACTTTGAAAATGCATCCTCACCATACGTCAAAAGGTATCAGTTACATTTTGCTACCTATGCATCGCAGTCAAATGCAACCGGTCACCGCGGTCCAGTGGTTAAGGCTTTCGCTTCGTGATCGGGAGGTTGAAGGTTCGGGCCCCATGGGGAGCGTTCGTCCGGGGGATGTTTGTCAAGGGACTCGTTCCGAAATGGCCGGTTCGTGAGCCTCGAGTTTCTATCCGCCTGGCGCCTGGCATAGCGGTAGGAGATGGGAGGCAATTGGTACCTAAAATAAAGGTGTCTCATAAGCCAAATTGGCTGGCCCTTTCAATAGGAGTGACACTATAATAAAACAGACCTTTACATTGACTTTACAGAGCAACCTTAAATTAGTGTCTGGTCATAATTTAGTATGTATCTATGGACACTTTTGTTAACAAAGTCATCGGCCGGAGCACTGTCTCTTGGCAGCCATAACGTTCACAAGATACCCCGTAAGTTTTTCTCTGCAAAAGGTTCCAGCGTAGGTCATTTCATTAACATTTGCATTTATTGCTTTTCCTATATAGGATTCAAACAATTATTACCTCTACTTGATGACAACTATGCCAAGCGCCTGGCAGTACAAATGCTCATGCATTTAAAACAAAGAATCCGCTGATCTTATTCCGATGCTGCTTTACACACCCGAACTGCAATACAGATTCCTATTTGCCCATTATTTGCACATATTTGCGAAGTGATAACTTTGTTCCAGTGCAAACGCGAAAACGCGTTGATTTCATGATAACTGATATAACAGCAATTCATATTGCTTGTACATTACTTGAAAAGTAAATATCGGCGTAAGTGCTCAATACGTACATGTCAAACATCGGTCATACGGGTCAAATGCAGATACCAGTATGAGATTGAATCTTCCTAACTTCCTTTACATGTTTATGCTTCTTTGATATAATACATAACTCTTCTCATCTATCATATCGGTGTTTACATTTTTTGCCATAGAACAAAAATAAGAATAAAAGAAAATAGACTGCTGTCGCTGTTTCGAACCAACATAAAACAAATCTATTGAACATTACTTCCGAGCTAATTTGAAATTGATACATAACTACAAAATGTAATTAAATTTTAACAAGATACAAAAAGTTTTGTATTTTTAAGTTATGAAAGGATCTGTTGTTGTTTTATCTTCTTTTTTTTTGTCATTGTTAACTACTTTTTTTCCGTTACAACCAGACCTGTTGATGTACGATGTGCATTATCATATTTTAGCCCGCCCGCTTAACTCAACACGTATATAGAGCGTTGGTCTACAGATCGCGGGGTCTCAAGTTCGATCCTCGGGCAGGGCATATCTTCTCCGTGACTATTTGATAAACGACATTGTGTCAGAAATCATTAGTCCTCCTCCTCTGATTCATGTGTGGAAGTTGGCAGTTACTTGCGAACAGGTTTGCACTGGTACAGAATCCAGGAACACTGGTTAGGTTAACTGCCCGCCGTTACATAACTGAAATACTGTTGAAAAACGGCGTTAAACCCAAAACAAAGTCTGGGAGCGTGTGTGTGAGTATGTGCGGGATGGGGGTGTGGGTGTGGGGGGAGTGAGAAGGTGTTAGTGGGGGGGGGGGGGGGATGATGTGATGACAGTTTTCCATGTTTACCTATAAATATATCATATCTGTCTATGAACATTTTCTAAAAAATACCAGGAGGCAGAATTCGATTCGATTTCACAGAAATAGCCATAGGGTGATCTACTAGACTGACCCTTTAAAATTATTATCAAATGGGTCAAATTGACTGCACTGCACTGCTCTTTCTTGTAATGGGCGACTTCTCCAGACGACTGTTAATACAGTACGTACATGTAGAAGGAAAGTTCAATATACAGAAGAAGCTCCGGTTGAAGAAGTTCCTCTGGTTCTTCAGTGTGCTATCTGTAAAGCAACCGTCAATTTTCCAGAAACAACATTATCTAGGTCCTATTTAGGCCGTCCAAATCGTTCTGCATGATTTCACACACTTAGGTAGATGAAAAAATCGCTATAAATGACATTTCACGTAAACCTCTTGATATATAGTTATCAAACATATTCAAAGCAACATTTTTGCGTGGACATTTCATCTACTTTGTAAGGTTAGTTGAGAGACCGAGGACCATATCAACCCTCTTGCCTTAGTCAGTGAATTAGACCTTTTACTTCGTAATAGTTATATATGATTTCAGTAGTATTTCTATAATTTGAATATATTTTGAAACATTTAAAATTTTTGTTCCCAATACGCATAAACAAGATATATTGTATTACCTATAAATATGCTTGGTTCTTAAAATTTACAACAATGGTACGACGAAAAAATAACACAATAGTCAACACAGTGCTTAGACTTTTGAAGACTAAACATTAAAAAAAGTAAAAAAGTTGGAGATACGGAATATCTTCATACACACTGACACAACGCAACAGAGATAATTTTCATGCCCCGAAAATGACCTACGGCGGCAACACCTGCAATTATCAAATCTACCCATCGTATGGTCGTAAAGTCAAGTAACATGTAGAGTAGATAGTTCATCCTTCGGGAGCTTCGCACTGTTTCTAAAAATACTGAAGCAAAGTAACAGAGAAAATATGACTGGTCTGCAATTTATCCTTCCAGAATGTAAAGGAATGAAGGTCACTATCCTGAATGATGTTCAAGAAATTGAAACATTTTGTTAAGCGTAGCCAGGTGTGCTAAATGAGAAAATATGAGAATTGTCGTGAGAAACTACAGTTCGTCAGGCGTAATTCGTTTGCAGCAGAATTTTATATAGTTTGGGTGGCGACTCGTATGGAGGCAACACATCAACAAAAATACTATGAAATGGTTTTTAACTTTTGATCAAGAGTGTTTTAAGACTGTTTCTAGAAGGTTCGTTCAAAAATATAGTATACCATATATAGCTATACATCTAAACGTTGAAAGCGGAAAAGTCATTTCATAACAAACGAGGAAGAAATGTCAAAGTGTACGCACGCAACCAAGATGGACTTTGGTTTTTGTAAAACCGACTGTAAAGGCGCATTATAAATACACAAAATTAACTTAAAATTGCTGACAGATTCTATAATTCAACTTCGACCACATAGTGTAAGCGTTGCAGAATGATTTAATGCTATCACATATCTCTTCTCAGGTAGAACATTTATTACAATAAACATAGATGATTGATCGCGTTTTCATGCTGCAATCTGTACAAATATAAATTTTTTAAACTGCTTTCATATTAGTAACAAATAGTTGTTACATGCAATAATGCCGAGTATTTTATCAGTTTATTTTATCAGTTTATGTAAGAGCGTTGGTCTACGGATCGCGGGGTCGCGAGTTCGATCCTCGGGCGGGGCGTATGTTCTCCGTGACTATTTGATAAACGACATTGTGTCTGAAATCATTAGTCCTCCACCTCTGATGATTCATGTGGGGAAGTTGGCAGTTACTTGCGGAGAACAGGTTTGTACTGGTACAGAATCCAGGAACACTGGTTAGGTTAACTGCCCGCCGTTACATGACTGAAATACTGTTGAAAAACGGCGTTAAACCCAAAACAAACAAACAAATTATCAGTTTATATGCGGTATGTTTTAATAAAAAAACAGGTATTTTAACACGGATAAAATTAAGACAAGACCATTTATGTCGAACGGAAATAGATATCCACATGATTATTGTGTTATACATATCAACGGCAGAGAATGGTGTGTTTTGCCAGTTTCACATTATACAACCAGCATTTGCATCGTTATTATTAGTCACCTACCAGATGAAAACAAGTTTCGGGGACTATAGGGATGCGATTTTCCGTCATTCTGTCATTCCGCCATTCCGTCCGTCCTTCCGTCCGTCTGTCCGTACGCAAGTTCTTGTCCGGTCCATAACCCTGTCATCCATGAAGGGATTTTAATATTACTTGGCACAAATGTTCCCCATGATGAGATGACGTGTCATGCGCAAGACCCGGACCCCTACCTCAGAGATCAAGGTCACAATTGGAGGTCAAAGGTCAACAGGGCTTTCTTCTGTCCGGTCCATAACTCTCCCATCCATGAAGGGAATTTAATATTACTTGGCACAAATGTACCTCATAATAAGACAAAGTGTCGTGCACAACTTTCAGTCCCGTAGCTCAAAGGTCATGGTCACACTTAGCAGTCTAATGTTAGCTTGGCATGAACAGGGTCTGCTTCGTGTCCGGTCCATAACTCTGTCCTTCATAAAGGGATTTTAATATCATTTGCCATAAATGTTCCCCATGAGGATACAACGTGTCATGCGCAAGACCCAGATCCCTAGCTCAAAGGTCAAGGTCTCAATTCGAGGTCAAAAGTCAACAGGGCTATTCTCCTGTTTGATCCATAACTGCCATCCATGAAGGGATTTTAATATTACTTGGCATAAATGCACCTTATAATAAGACAAAGTGTCATGCTCAACTTTCAGATCCCTAGCTCAAAGGTCAAGGTCAAACTTAGCAGTCAAATGTTAACATGGCATGAACAGGGTCTGCTTCGTGACCGGTCAATAACTCTATCATTCATTAAGGGGTTTTTATATCACTTGGCACAAATGTTTACCATGAAGAGACGACGTGTCATGTGAAAGACCCGGACACCTAGCTCAAAGGTCAAGGTCACAATTGGAGGTCAAACGTCAACAGAGCTTTTTTCCTGTCCGGTCCATAACTCTGCCATCCATGAAGGGATTTTAATATTATTTGGCACAAATGTTCCCCATGATGAATCAACGTGTCATGCGCAACACCCAGAATCCTGGCTTAAAGGTCAAGGTCACACTTTGAAATCAAAGGTCAATAAGATTTTTTTCCTGTCCGGTCTATAACTTTGTCATGCAAGGCAGGATTTAAAGTTCAAATGGCACAAATATTTCCCTGGATGAGACAACATGTCATGCGAAAAACCCGGGCCCTAAGTCTAAGGGCAAGGTCACACTTAGGGGCCAAAGATCAGATGCAAAAATGACTTTGTCGGGAGCATTTCTTTTTCTTGCATGGAGGGATTTTGGTGAAACTTGGCACAAATGTTCACCACTAGGAAACGGATTGTCGTGTGCAAAAACCAGGTCAAGGTCATACTTAGAGGTCAAAGGTTAAATTTAAGAATGACTTTGTCCAAAGCATTTCTTCTCTATGCATGGAGGGATTTTGATGTAACTTGGCACAAATGTTCATTGCCACGAGACACCCTTGTTTTAAGAATTACCTCCCTTTGTTATTACTATAACTAGATTATATTGTTACTTTTTATTACTTACCGTAGGGTAACATCGAAACCACTTTTCTGTGGTACAACATGCATGTTACATTGATTTTTTAGATGTACTTTGACATATCTCTACCTGGTAAAAAGTTTCTTGTGGACTTACATTATATAGATTTTTAGAGATTTGTGTGGACTTGTAATATATTTTTTCTAATAGATTTTTTTATATTGTTTTATTAATTTCCCTTTGTTGTTAGTATAGATAACTTATATGATAACTTTTTCATAATTGGCCAAAATAAATCTATATGAAAGCAACAATAGTTTGTTTTTTTTATCTGGGGACCAAACGTCGGTTTTCATGGAATTACACGCCGCAATCCGTGTATCATTGAAGGTTCCATGTTCGGCGCCGTTTGAATACATGTGCGGATGTCTCTAAATTGCTTTTTGTACTTTTAGCATGTGTAAATGTCGAGTTCTGCTCTACCCGGGGCTAGAGGGCGTGGACGGTATTTCCACTACCGTCCTTGAACAGGCTCAATCAAACCGAGCCTGCAACATTTTCGTTTTTGTCGTGTTGAGCGACCTGTGAAGTTTCTATTTTTTCTATCTTATGAATGTAAATTTTAATCCAAGTGTTTTGTTATAACATATTGTATAAATAGTAAAATATTGTTTATACATCATTGACATATATCAATTCATTATGTTATACTGCAGTAGAAACAATAAGGTGCCTTCCAGTAGGGGACTTTGTATTGCATGGCAATACTTCATTCACTTGTTTATTCAAAAGAACCCTTTGCATATTTGAGGTTAAGGCAACGATTTGTTTCAGTTATCTAGCTGCCTTACAGATGATAATGGAAGTATCCAAGCAGCGCTCTAAACGACTATTCGTATTTAGTATAAATGTGGTTCTCCGTGCTGTCTGTAATCGCAATTTATTGTTGTCTGGTCCTCAGCTCTGAGAATTCCTTGTACAACAGGTGATGCTCTAGCTTACATTGTAACAATGTGACCCAAGCTCCGTAATCCATCTAATAGTATCAGTATCTGCTAGATAAAGAGAGAATAGTAATACAATTCCTTTCTTTGACATTTTGCCAGATATCTGTATGTACAATTAATATTTTGATAGGAGTTATTTTGTTTTAGTCCGCTAGATCAGTACATGTATAATATAAAGATATCGCTTCTTTTATAACCCAGCTGAAGCATATTTTTTTAATGGTTGCGGTCATAAAAATTTAACACGCATTTTTATCTAATGTTGGCATAATTGCTTTGTCTAACTTTGATCCCCCAATTATTTCTGACTGATTTTGACCATACTTTCAAGTATCTAAAACACGGCTCTAAATGGGATTGCCTTTCATAACTTTATACATATTTTAGAACTCAAAATCATATTTGGCGATTAAGACTTCTTGTAATTTCTTTTAAGTTCTTTATGTACTGGGGATCTAATCTATTACTTATTTGATATGTCTTAATATGATAGTTCTGATACAATGCGATAAATTGAAATGGAAACATTTGAGAAACTAAAACTATATTTATAGAAAAAAAAACATTCATTTTAACAAACAAACAAACAAATAAAGACGATGAACATATCAAATATGGCCAAGAGATAACAATTCTGATAGTGGCTTATTTGAAATCTTGAAACTTGGATTATTCTATTTCACTGTGTTGCATATAGCCTATACATGTTTTGTAAACCTATTCTGTAAGAAACTTTCATGTTTTTCTTTCTATGGTATTGCCATTTTCTGTTAGTTTTATTTGGAAGACAGATTTTAGTTTAAACAAGTTAAATACACAATTGGATGTCCCTATCCCGAAGGCTATTTACTCGAAATCCAATCTCAAACCACTCTAAAACATATCTAGTTTTGCCGAGTGACCAAAACAAGCTTCACACATTCGATACAGTCAATACACTGTTTCCATTTAGTACTGTTGTTCCTGTTTTACCTTAACTGATCAATAAATCTGATCTTATATTGGTATCCCCTATTTCAGTTCTCAAAGAATAAGCATGTTTGAACGCTTCTAATATTCTATTCCATGTTTCCTGTGCTTTATCACTGGCATTATGAACCCTGCGATAGGAAAATAAGTATGTGTTTACATCAGATTCGATCAAAGTACTCGATAAAGCTCGGGTATTAAAATAACGAAGTTTGGTTGTGAGACGTTACGTCAAAAGATATATTCTGGATGAATTTCTGCTGACTTGATTATAGCTTCATGCACGTGTATGAGGAATACACGGTCATGTTATCATCGAGTTTGAATACAGGTGTTTCTCTGACAGGTTCTGTGTAGTTGGCGAAATCATTCTCTGCGTTATTATTCCTCTGAAAATTGGCTTTTATACTGATGTTATGATGACAATAATGATTATGTGCAGAGCTGAATTTTATCAACGTTGTTTTATATCGCTTGCGGCTGTTATACACATGTGAGCTACAGGACTCGAAATTGAAAATGCTCCAGTTCCGCCGCTGTTCTTGTTTCTTTAACGTGTCAAGTATATGTATATGCACTTACCAACTTAGATGTACTTTGGGTAATAGGTTTTAAGATGTCATCCCAAAGATTGTTGTGTGGGCCTCCGTGGCCGAGTGGTTAAGGTCGCTGACTTAAATCACTTGCGATGTGAGTTCGAGCCTCACCCGGGGCGTTGAATTCTTCATGTGAGGAAGTCACCCAGCTGGCTTACAGAAGGTCGGTGGTTCTAACCAGGTGCCCGCTCGTGATGAAAAAAAATGCACGGAGGGGCACCTGGGGTCTTCCTCCACCATCAAAGCTGGAAAGTCGCCATATGACCTATAATTGTTGGTGCGACGTTAACCCCAACAAACTAAATAAATAAATAAATAAACAAAGATTGTTGTTGTGTTTAGCTTTTGCTTACGATACCAAATACCATGACCGTATATCATTCCTCTGACTATTTTTAATGTTTAATTTCGTGTGATATATCTGGTATTTGTCTAGACTGAATCAAATAATGAAACATATTTGACATCGTTCGGTACCTGATACCCAGAATGATGTTACAAGTTACTAAAATAGGTTTCATACAGAGGACATATGTAGATATACAGTAAACAATGATTAATGACAAAAATAAAAGTGAATGATGCATCTCAAGTGAGAGATATACATGTTATATCAATAGAGCATTTTCAGGAAATATTTAAAAAAAGATACCACCGGATTGAAGGTTACCGGCTTCCGGCGGAAAATGTGCCGAAGAGTGATGGTCAACAGGTATAGTGTTTGCTGATTTCTGGTAGGTATTGTTAATGCAAGTGGGATCTAAAGTTTTTAAATGTAAGTAAGGGGCCATAACCAAAACATTAAAAAGTAGACCTGTGGAAAAAACTTGATTCCCTTTGACCTTGTGACGTGCATTTTAGTGGCGCAGAAATACAAGACTGTATTGTATCGGGCAATACGCCACATATTCTCTCATTGGGGAACTGACAAATACTACGCTATTATAATTATCGCCAGGGGCTTGAATGACTATAACATTGCCTTTTATTTAATTATGTAATGAAGTGTTAAAACGATTATTCAAAAATATATAATACAGACAATTACAAACTAGGGAAGCTTCCTAGTGCCGTATGCGTATGATAGTTTGTATCTCTTAAAACTACTTAGTTACTACTTAGAACTTTCTATTTAGGAACATTCTTCCGAATCAACACCGATGGTTGGGCAGTAGAAGTAGTTTCTCGCTCAGATATGGAGTCATCATCTGCCTTCCTCCAGAAACTCGGACCAAGTCCAAGTCTAAGCCCTAGTGAGATTAACATTATTAGTAACGTTGACTATGGTAACAATCGCTCACGTGCCTTCCTTAGATACTTTGCATACGGCCAAAACTGTTCAAACTCAAAGTCTTAACAAGTCAAGCAAACATCTTGTTTGGAAAAACAGAGAGAAAATGTGAGACATTATGCAAGCTCGTTTGCTATTTTTTTACTGAAAGAGCGTTTTAAGTTCATTCCAATTAAAGCGTTTAAAATTTCCATAAATCTGTTAAATTTTGCCGTAAATTCATCATCATGTAAAATACGCGCTCAGATGTGATTATTGTGACAGAGACTTTAACAATTTATACACGCAATAGCACAGTAGATCTATAAAATGCTCGAGTCAGTATAATCTGTCTTCAGTGGCTGTGGGACATGCACTGTTCAGCAAGTTCTCCCATAATGTTCAACGTCTTTAAAACATGTGAACTAGGATCCTAAACAGAACCGCTGCATATTCTAATGGCTCTACTTTGGATATGTCATAATAAAATGGTAATGATCTGAAATTTTATACAGAGAGAGTATTCGTTCAGTCAGTTTGAAAATCTCATCCATTTACAGGGCTTAATGTGAACTGAAATATGCTTTTTGAATACATGATTTTTTCAAACGTTATGTCTGAATTTTCTGGTTTAATATTTAGTAAAGAAAAAAATACTCCCTGTTGCGTTTGTATTTTCATACATACCTGAAATAAATTAGACATGATTACTGAGCAGTGCTTTCAAGACTCACTTTTAACGTCTGAACCATGCATGCATGACTCGCCTTTCAGCAAGTGAGACATGCCTTTTGCAAACGTGCTTGACTCACCTTTTGACAGCATGGCTCACCCTTTAACAATTGCGTCAGATATGCATGACGTTTTACCAAGCAAGACATATTACGCACTACATGCCATACACGACAGTTATATCTAGGTGTAGATAACTGATGTAGTGTTATACAGGTTTGTTTCCTTTAATATGAATTCCCTCCCTTGACATTATTTAGTTATTTCGAATTTTACAGCACCAACGGTCTTTTTTTCAAATTGGATACTCATAAGGAAAATTCGATTAGATTAAACAATATTATCTTTTAAAAATTCATTTGAAATCTGCAAGTTTCACTTCAGTAGCCTATGGCAATCAGTTATTACCACTGACGTCATAGTGTTTACGCATGCAATCTTCCAGCAAGCTTCTCTAAAGGACAAACTGACAAACTCGTTTATCAAAACTGCATCATAACAAAACATAATTCCACAAAATATCCATATACAACTCCTTATGAGTTAAATAAACGTAACATTTCTTCTTATTTTGAAACAACTTCTTATATTTTGTATTAAGTCTTTATTAATGATGTTGCAAATTTCCATTTTTAGGGAAATACTACATACAATTTCCGTTAATAGTTTTTAACGCAAATTCTAATATGACTAGCGATGCTTAAGATCGATCCGAAATGCAGAACTTTGATGAAATAGAATATATATATTTTTCGATTTTACGCTTGTGCGTTCACGTTAAAAGACCCAATTATTCACGTCAGTTGCTCGTTTTTCTGTCATAATTTCTCTAATATATTGGCGATTTCATTTTCATTTTCGATTGCGCATTGAGTTGCCTGTTTCAATGTATGTTACAAAATCTAAATGTATATAGTGCATTATATGACTTTTTACCGTGCGGTGCAATTGCGATCAAAGCGTTTAATATTTTAAAACAGTCTCCTGCTAGGTCCGCCCATTGATATTGCATCAAGAAAAAATTGATTTTCTTATTTGATCAAATATTTAATTGAAAAACATTTTTAAAACGAAATTTCACATAGCATAACTGTGTTGATTAATTTACACACACGGAGTTGGTTATAAGATGTGCAGAATTATTCCCCATCCTTTGCAACGTTATAGAACTATTCCGCATGACATATCACCATTTTCTGCCCTGGCGTGTATAAACAAAATAGCGTGACGGCCAACAATTTGGCGCCGTACATGCGCCAAGAAACAGTTCTGTAATATTTGATCTGTATTATATTAGAAACGAAATAATTACAGCACAGTGAACACTAAACACTCGAGCAGTAAATAATTTCTCTCTGGCTATTTTCCTGGTTTGTTTTGTATTTAATATAGAGCTTCAAAGTTTACTACTGAAGATATTTCGCCCAATATTTCATAAACAGTAATAAACAATCAAATAAAGACAGTCACCGAATGGCATCAAAACAACCCATCTATTTACATGCAATTGGACTGATATATTGGAGACCTCCGTGGCAAAGTGGTAAAGGTCTCTTAAGCAGTGTGGCGTTAAGTTCCTTAATTGTAAGTTTTTACAGATTTTATTATATACGAGGGGTGATCGCGAAGTTCGTATAAATTGCTCATAACTTTTCATTTTTATACTAATACATCTGAAACTGCATTATCAGAAAGATCAATTTACTTGCAGGTAAAAAGTGGAGCGAAATAATAATCGGCCAACTAAAGCAACAATTAACGGTATCCTTGGCAACGCAACAGGCCCTAGTCGGCGCACGCCAAAATATGCATATTTGCATCATTCATTCACCTTAAATAATGCCATTTTAAAACTTTTCTTTACGGCGAAAATCCGCGCAAATCTTACACATTTAAACGTCAACATCATGACGTCATTTCCTTAAAATTCAACGTTGTTTACTACATCCGGTTTGAAAATAACACCTTGTTTATTTGAACAGTCAAAGAAACCGTACCAGCGTCATGACGTCAACTGGAGACACTGAATTAAGGAGCGTCATTAAATTTTGTGTCGGAATAGGAAAGACACCAACTGAAACGATTGCTATGACGAAATTATAATAATAGTAATAATTTGAAGGAGTTTGGCCCGACAGTGGGCTACAAATGACAAAAAAGTTTTAAGAACGGCAGGAAATCAATTAAAGGCGATAAGAGAGAAGGTATGCCTTTGATAGTGATTCCAAGTGTTCGAGAAAAAGTGAAGGGTATCATCCGGGAAGACAGACAAAAAACTTTGGGACAGGTTGCCAGTGAACTCGACATATCTTTTTCAACTGTACACGGAATCCTTACGAAAGAGCTAGGTATGTCGAAAGTCAGTGCACGCTGGGACCCGTAGTTGCTATCAGACGAAGAAAAGCAGACGCGTGCAAGGTGTTCAGCTGCATTCTTTGGGCCTTCGTCTTCGTCATAGTGATGAAGCCAAGTTTCGTCTGTGGATTAAATTTATTCTAATACAATTACACTTGATAACAGTGAGATAAATACCTAGGGGTTACATTAATCCTAAAACTGAAAATATCATGTTTTCCATGAGTCAGTAGGATTATTTCAACCTTAGTAAGACCTACATTTTCTCACGGTTTTGTTCGCGGATTGCATGCATACAGCTAAAGATCTGTATTTTTACATGGGTAAATTCTATTCTATAATTGATTTGAATAATCGGTACAAACAGATTATATTTATTGCCAAAGGTCAAGGTCACAATAGGTGTTCAAAGGTCAACAGGGCTTTTTTCTGCCTGGTCCATAACTCTACCATCCATGAAGGGATTTTAGTATTACTTGGCACAAATCTTCCCCATAATGAGACGGCTTGTCACGTGCAAAACACGGACCTATAGCTCAAAGGTCAAGGTCACCATTGGAGGTCAAAGGTAATACGGGTTTTCAGTCCCCTACTGGTTGAAAACCAGTTTCGGGGACTATAGGAATGCGCTTTTCCGTCATTCCGTCCGTAGAAATGTCTATGGTCGGACTCCCCCATATTTTTCAGAAATCGAAGTTAGCACCGGAAAATCACGGAGAAAAGTCGTGCCTATCCGTAAGACCAATCAAAATGAACCACGTGTGTTCACGAGACCAATCATTGTGGTTCCCGGTAAAACATGCATTTCGCGCATGCGCATTTCTCGCGAAATTTTACATCGTTTGCAGCATGCCGAGTTCATGGTTGGTGAGTATATTCTTCTTAAAAAATGGTTGACAGAAGTGTTGGCTATCTGAAAGTGTTAACTTATGACGTCTTCAATCAGTGTGTTTTGTTTTGTATAAGCAAAAACTTTGATTACCATACGGACTACCTTCGAAATGTTGGTTACTGTGTCCATTGTTTTAAAAGTTGGTGGGGTATGGCAAGAATTACGTTGCGTTAATATTCGTAGTTCTGGTGTTTAATCATGAAATACATCTGCTAATTTGCAAAAAATGTTATTGATAACTACATTATTTTCATGTTTTTAATAATCTAAAACAGCAGATTACAAAAGTAAAATACGATTTTCAAATATTGGATTCGTCCCCTATCACTTTGGACCCCGACGATCGTCACATATGATTTTTTTCAGGCAACTTTTTAATATTTTATTTCACTATTCTTTTTACTATTGTCACTTCATACACGATGGACTGGTCAGCATTTGCTTAAAAGTACATTATTTATTTATATTATAAATAGTATCTTTTGAAACATAATTATGAAAACTAAACAAAATTTATATAGATCTGAATATTGCTATGCATTCTATTGCTCATCATTTAGTTGCTGGCACACACAATTTGAAAAGATGTGTGTCTTCAGATTTTTGTTACATTGATTTTAAGAATACAGGGTTTTCCCTCGGAAATTTTGATAGGGGGTCATTGTGACCCCTTCATGTTTGACTTTGGGGGTCATTTTCAATTTCAAGGGGTCATTTTTTTAAGTTAAAAAATGAATAAAATGGTTTTGAAATCTACATAAAAAAATCCAAAAGAAAACTGTGTGTTTATCAAAAATTAGCTTGCAATGTATAAAGATTACTAAAGAACAAAAAGACACACTAGTACATCATCAACAAATAAATTGTTTACACTTTTTTGAAATCGGACAGTAATTGCAACCTTTTGAGTGCATTTGTGTGACGGAGGGATCTTTCAACAAGTTTCATGAAGAATATATTTGCCTAACTTAACATGTTTAGTGTAGTGTTGCAAAATGTTTCGCAGCCCGATACAAAAGGATTGTTTTGAATCTTTGAAACATGGCCAGCATTTCATTTCAAAGTGATGACATATGAAATATGAATGTTTACATTTTCGGTCTAGGACCTTTCAACAGTGTTTTCCTACGTGCAGATGACAAGAAAAACATAATCTTTTGTTGATGCACCATTTTATTGAATGGTTTACGTATAAGGAGACGTCGATATCGAGCCGATAATTAAACCTAGAACGCAGTCTACCTTTACTACTTCGTACCTAAGCGCGAATCGGTACTTACTTACAATATTGGGTACGAAAAGTCGTGTCGTTGTAATTTAGGCTGGTAGTTGAGATGCGTCAACAATGACGCATTCAGAATTATTTTGAGGGTCATTTTGAAAATCACTGTGCTAAAACGCACAAGAATGTGCGTCAAGGAAAACCCTGAGAATAGTTTAGCTATGAGAAGTATTTCCTCAGATTTTTGTTGTATTATTAAATTGTCAGAATTGCTTTGTGAAGCATTTGAATTAACTTGTGTGAGTCAAAGAACTTAATTATTAAGAATATTCTGAACTTTGTGTCTTACAACTTTGTGCCTTGAATTCTGAGCTTTTGTTCATCATTGTATTATTAACTTTGTAAATATGACAGAACTTGGACAAAATAAATGTATGTTCAGCTAAATTGGATCTTTGTGATTATAAGGTGCAACAATAAAGTTTCATCATTAAAGTTTGGTGCATAAACTTGTATCATTTAACATGTATACTACTGTTATAGTGAGAATCAGCCTTTAACACAAATAAAACTAAACAAATGTATGCTTTTATTCACAAGAAGTGTAGTATTTTCTTGGATAGCCCGTGGGTAGATGAGTAAGCAAAAGTACAAATAGTTCTGATTATTTATCGATTAATTATATTCGATACAATTCGATCATCGATTATGTTTTGGATCCGATTCTGCATCACTAGTTTCTGGTGGCCCGACCGACCCTCTATTTTGGCCGCCGACCGTAATTTTTTAATTGCGCGATTTTTAATTGTGTTACAAAGCAAAAATCTATTGCTGTGGTTGAAATTTTCCTTAATAAAGTTTGTAATATTAAAGACTAAATAAGTTTGATGTTGTCAAATAACAAATAACATGTTTTATCTATTTAGGTTTCTTACATGACTTCTAGTTTATGAAAAATAAAAATTAAGTGTATCGGTTTTGGGATAGTAAATATTTCGGACGTTAAAATGAACTCAGCAGTCCTGAAGGAGGTTATATATAAAGTAATGACTGATTTATAATATATTAATGTAGGTACAAATAAAATGTCCAGAACATTATTTTAGCATTTGAATTAGAGTTGGACACATATATGACTATTGTAAATCCATGTTGGGTATTTTGTTCATAGTCTTGCTGGGTACCTGTCCTAATCTCTGTTGGGTATATCAGATGAATACTATTTTTAAAAGTAAAATGTGACTAGTGTAAACCCTTGTTTAACAAGTTACTGGGTATTTTGTCCAAAGTGATATTGGGTACCTGTCCAATTCTGTTGGGTATGTCAGACGAAAACTTTTTTAAGGATGTTGGATACGTTTCAGGCCAATTTGTTCTACAATTAAGAATTTTTTCACACTTTGCATGTTTGAAGATCTTTAGTATCTATTTCATATAAAAGCAAAAAAACGGTAGGTCACCGAACTCCTTTTCATTATATCGGCCATTTTCTACACACACTGTCAAGACAAAAGTGAAATTTGAAAAACCTGGAAAAATTGGGGGTACATTTCAAAACACAAACTATCTTTATCAGTTGTAAAATAATTGTATTTCTAACAATTCAGTTTGAATATGCTATGAAGTCAGTATGAAATTTTAATGATTTTCACATAATACTGTTACTCATTTTCACAAGGCAATATAATTACCCCACCCACTTTTTTCCAATGGGACCAGTACTTGTATCAGTCTAAAGATAGCATAACATTATTTCTACAATTAAGATTTTTGAAATACTTTTTGTATATATTGGGTCTCAAAATTGCTTCAAAATAAGGGTAAAAAAATTGGGGGTCACCGAACATATAAGAGAGATATTCTGTATTTTATCATGAAAGTACCAAAATTTTACGAGGTATCCGTTATGGATTGACACCGTGAACATTTGACCACCATAAATCCTTGTTGGGTATTTTGTTCATAGTCTTACTGGGTACCTGTCCAATTCTGTTGGGTATCTCAAACGAAAACTTTTTAAAAGTAATATGTGACCACCCTAACTCCTTGTTGGGTATTTTCACGGTGGGGAAACCAAGAATGCAACGTCATCAAAAACCAGCGAAAATGAGCTGACCACACACAAATTTGCGCCGATTCAGGTGAGAAAGGTCTTGTAATTTTTTTATTACTGCAAATTTCGACTCGAGATAAAGAGCACCGTACCCGACCTGGAGTATACTATTATGTGGTGGTGTTCCATCTTGTACATATGGCTTGGTTTTTTCCCGAAAACGCGAACAGTTGGCAACGAGGGCATGAGCAGTACCACACTTTTGTCTAAGAAAGTGTGTTTTGATCGTATTTTCATGAAATGGGGACAGATTTGATGCTCATTTAATATCAGTGACTGAGAATAATACTCAACCATTGTTTTATTTTGCTGTTTTCAAGGATATTCGATATATTTTATTCAAAACAAACAAAATTATTAAAATGAGAACATCCACACCGACGGCTTTATTGGAGAACATCCACACTCTTATATACCATTATTACATTATGCTTCCTAAAAGATGTCTCTTAGGCAATCACTACGTTGTTCAACAACAAATATCGTCTATACATACAATCAGCAGTTAAAAAAACTTTTACCGCGAGACTGTAGACCAGTCTGCCAAATCATATAGAAATGGCTGAGCACATATTAGGTTTTGTTTGTTTTGGGTTTAACGCCGTTTTTAACAGTATTTCAGTCATGTAACGGCGGGCAGTTAACCTAACCAGTGTTCCTGGATTCTGTACCAGTACAAACCTGTTCTCCGCAAGTAACTGCCAACTTCCCCACATGAATCAGAGGTGGAGAGGTTAATGTTAATCGCTGTGTATGGTGTAACATAAGGACATACGGTGTTCAGATTGACTACTTTCTTAGGAAAGACATTATTTTAGGATAACAAGATAATTTCGATTAAAAGTCCTGCACACATTTAAGTTTAAAAGCAAATAGTGGATTGGAATAGTCACAGTAGTGTTATTTTGTTTATAACTATATGCATCCCAAAGTGCATAAAACACGGTTAGTTAATTCATTACTTTAATTAAATATTATAATTGTAACATATTTTAAACCTTATTTTAAAAAAAATGGAAGTCGAATATCGAATACAATATAACCTGATACATACATTAGGCATTATCACTTGTTATTCTGCAAATTTGATAAATCGGAAGGAAGGCATACATGTATTAACATTACATAGGCTAAAGCTAAATTCATTTTTTGTATGGCAACCCCCATGAGTAAAGTTCTGAAAATGACAGCAGTGTTATATTTCTAATCATGAAACTGATATTAAAATCTTTACAATGTTAAATTCTTTAAACTAGCTTGAAATGCACTGATCTAAAAAGTCAAGGCAAACATAAAACACACGGACTTATACATTTGATTTAATCATATGTAAGACTGTAGCTTATATTTCCGACAGAGAAGATTCATTAAAAGTTGCACTGGGGAAAATTTATTTTTGAAAAGATGATTTCCCATAGGCTAAAATATTATATCTAGCAAAACTAGCACATGACACTATTATTTTACATTTGCCGCAATTTGCAAGTTTATTCTATAATTTTTTAAAACAATGCGGTTTTAAGACCTGCTCCAGTCCTACCTTTTAACCTTAAATTGTCAATGAAAAAAGCATGAAAATCTTCACTCTAAACAGTGAGGCTGTCAAAATTGAGTCTATTATATATAAAATTCTGCATAAAATATTTGTGGTTTTGCGTGCTAAAGTGTGGCACGTGGCCGTTAGCTGTTAACTATTGTAATCATGGGTTGAATACGCACAATAAAGTTTGAAAAACCGCGGGGCAGGGCTTCAATCAGATTTCTAATAAGTGAAGAAAAAAAATGAATCCGATCTTGTAGAACTACCATAAGTATCATACAAGAAAGAGATTCTTCTAAGCTTTTTTGTGTTATTTCAAAATTTCGTCAGTATTTATACACCTTTCCACACTTCTAACATCTTAGGTTTTTCTCTCCGATGCGACTGTCTAAGTGTTCCCACAGAGCAGATTTTCCGGCTAAAGCTACGCCACAACAGACTTCAATCAAAAAGCTGACTTGCTAGCTACTTTCAAAAGCCTGCTAAAAACCTACTTCTTTGTACAATATTTTAACTGATCGATATATATTGATTTTTTTTTCATAAAACAGCGTAGAACAGTATTTTATCCTAGGATCACTTAAATACTTTCAAACATGTATGTATGTGTATATTGTTTAATCTATACGTTTTACATTCATAATCTTTGTTAATGTGTAATGCATTTTTGTATGCGTATTTGTTTGTTTGTTTGTTGTTGTTTTTTTTGCAATTTATTCTGTAAAGCACTTTTGAACGTGTACATGTGTATGAAAAGTGTGCTATTCAAACGCGGTATAACGATAATAATAACAATAATGATAATAATGACAATAATATATCTTTGACTCACGAGCCGTAGTTAAAGCACATTTTAATAGAATACACATAACATTTAGTTATTATGCATCTTAAAACCAAAACATTTAGTGATATCATTTTTTTTTTTCAAATAGTTTTAGATTATTTTTAAACTAATTATATTAATATAGTATTATTTTTTATAGGAGAATTTGTTTGTAGATTATTTGTAATACAAAATATTACCTCACCGTTAAATTGCACTTGCCGCAGTTAATTTCACGTTTGACTTATATTTTTCCATAAGCGTGACGTCTTTCGGGAGGTAGAACTATATGATATCATCATTTATATAGTCCGCAGTGGATCTTGGTAAGTAATGTTAACTTTAAGTACAGGTTTGTGGTTTGGCAAAAGAAATTTACATATATTTTGTTATCTCGCATATGCAATTGGTGCCAAAATAGTTTATATGGGATGGGAAGTTTTATTGTCTAATTATTGGCTAACCTGTTTAGTGTTTGATATTATTTTAAGCTCCTCCTACAGTATGTAACTTACCGGGTTAATAAACGACTGGAAGTAAATGATGATTTACTAAAAATAATTCCCCAAAAAATTGAAAAATGTTACAATGCCATTGTATAAAAATAATTTCAAAAACTAAAAAGGTGGAAAAGATTTATGTTTTCTTTTCCTTGTTTATATAAGATCTATATTTATTGTCCAAGTAAAGTCATTAGTCATCCACCTCTGATTCATGTGGGGAAGTTGACAGTCACTTTCGGAGAACTGAATTTACTGGTACAGAATCCGGGAACACTGGTTAGGTTAACTGTACGTCGTTACATGACTGAAATGCTATGTTAAACCCAAAACAAACAAATGAAAGAGTTCAAATACAATAATATAGTTTATTGAAAATGCAAAGTTCATCAAATGACAAGTATTTGCAAATTGTATAAAGCAGAAAATAACGGCGGGAAGACGTGATCATTATCGAAAAGTAACACGATCCTATTCATGTAGATTCTACTCTACTAAATATATTTATATAGATCAAGCGCCCTACGGATTGCAACGACATTTTCAAAATGACATCATTATTAAATGTATGTCGTGAAAATACACAAATACTGTCATACGAAACAAAATAACAAATAACGCACAGACTGCAGCAAAACTTATCACTTTTACTGTAAACATATCAGATTTTTAAAAAGAATGGCGTAGATTTTTCTAAACAGTGCAAGATACTTAAGAGTGTGGATGTTCTCCAACAAGTTCGTCAGTGTGGACGTTCTCATTTTAATAATGTTGCTTGTTTTGGATAAAATATCGTCGGATATCCTTGAAAACAGCAAATAAAACAATGGTTGAGTATTATGCTAGTCACTGATATTAAATGAGCGTCAAATATTTCCTCATTTCACGAAAATACGATCAAAACTCACTTTTTTAGACAAAAGTGTGGTACTGCTCATGCCCTCTTTGCCAAATGTTCGCGTTTTCTGGAAAAAACCAAGCTATATGTACAAGATGGAACACCACCGCAGAATAGTATACTCCAGGCCGGGTACGGTGCTCTTTATCTCGAGTCGAAAGTTGCAGTAATAAAAAAGTTACAAGACTTTTCTCACCTGAATCGGCGTAAATTTGTGTGTGGTCAGCTCATTTGCGCTGGTTTTTGATGACGTTGCATTCTTGGTTTCCCCACCGTGATTTTGTCCATAGTCTTACTGGTTACCTGTCCAATTCTATTGGGTATCTCAGACGAAAACTTTTAAAGTAATATGTGACCACCCTAAACTCCTTGTTGGGTATTTTGTCCATAGTCTTACTGGCTACCGGTCCAATTCTGTTGGGTATGTCAGATGAAAACTTATTGTTTAAAGTAATATTTGACCACCTTAAATCCTTTTTTGGTATTTTGTCCATAGTCTACTGGGTACCTGTCCAATTCTGTTGGGTATGTCAGATGAAAACTATTTTTATACGCCCGTTTGAAAAACGGGATGTATTATGGGAACGCCCCTGGCGGGCGGGCGGCGTCTACAGACTTTGTCCGGAGCATATCTTCTACATGCATGGAGGGATTTTGATGAAACTTGGTACAGTTGTTCACCATCGTAAGACGGAGTGTCATGCGCAAGAACCAGGTCCCTAGGTCTAAGGTCAAGGTCACACTTAGAGGTTAAAGGTCAAATTCAAGAATGACTTTGTCCAGAGCATATCTTCATGCATGGAGGGATTTTGATGAAACTTGGCACAGTTGTTCACTATCATGAGACGGAGTGCCATGCGCGAGAACCAGGTCCCTAGGTCTAAGGTCAAGGTCACACTTAGAGGCCAAAGGATACAAGAATGAAAATTGAAGAATGACTTTGTCCGGAGCATATCTTCTTCATGCATTGAAGGATTTTGATGTAGCTTGGCACAGTTATCCACCATAATGAGAGGGAGTGTCTTGCGCAAGAACCAGGTCCCTAGGTCTAAGGTCAAGGTCACACTTAGAGGTCAAAGGATACAAGAATGAAAACTTTGTCCGGAGCATATCTTCTTCATTCATGAAAGGACTTTGATGTAGCTTGGCACAATTGTTCACCATCATGAGATGGAGTGTCATGCGCAAGAACCAGGTCCCTAGGTCTAAGGTCAAGGTCACACTTAGAGGTCAAAGATACAAGAATGAAAACTTTGTCCGGAGCATTTCTTCTTCATGCATTGAGGGATTTTGATACAACTTGGCACAGTTGTTCACCATCATTAGACGGAGTGTCATGCGCAGAAACCAGGTCCCTAGGTCTAAGGTCAAGGTCACACTTAGAGGCCAAAGGTCAGATACTAGAATGACTTTGTCCAGAGCATTTCTATTTCATGCATGGAGGGATTTTGATGTTACTTGGCACAATTGTACACCATCATGAGACAGAATGCCATGCACTGGTCCCTTCTTTTGAATTACTTCCTTGTGCTGTTACTATAAATAGCATATATTGTAACTTTTTCATTACAAGTCGTAGGGAAAAATCAAGACCACTTTTCTGTAGTACAACATGCATGTTACATCCAATTCTGAAGGGTATTTTGAGCTATTTCTACCTGGTAAGGATTTTTGTATGGACTTGTAGGGAGGCATATAGTTTTTGAACCGTCTGTCGGTGTGTCCGCAATTTTCGTGTCCGGTCAATCTTTGTCATCGATGGATGGATTTTCAAATAACTTGGCATGAATGTGTACCACAGTAAGACGACGTGTCGCGCGAAAGACCCAGTCCGTAGCTCAAACGTCAAGGTCACACTTAGACGTTAAAGGTCATTTTTCATGATAGTGCATTCGTGTCCGGTCCATATCTTTGTCATCCATGGATGGATTTTCAAATAACTTGGCATGAATGTGTACCACAGTAAGACGACGTGTCGCACGCAAGACCCAGGTCCGTAGCTCAAAGGTCAAGGTCACACTTAGACGTTAAAGGTCATTTTTCATGATAGTGCATTCGTGTCCGGTCCATATCTTTGTCATCCATGGATGGATTTTCAAATAACTTGGCATGAATGTGTACCACATTAAGACGATGTGTCGCACGCAAGACCCAGGTCCGTAGCTCAAAGGTCAAGGTCACACTTAGACGTTAAAGGTCATATTTCATGATAGTGCATTGATGGGCTTGTCCGGTCCATAACTTTGTCATTCATGCATGGATTTTAAAATTATTGGGCATGAATGTGTACCACAGTAAGACGACGTGTCGCGCGCAAGACCCAGATCTGTAGGTCAAAGGTCCTAAACTCTAACATCGGCCATAACTATTCATTCAAAGTGCCATCGGGGGCATTTGTCATCCTATGGAGACAGCTCTTGTTTTTTTATTTTGTTTGTTTTTTTTTTCTCTTTAAAGATTAACTTCCCTTAGTTGTTACTATAAATAACTTACATTGTAACTTCTTTATAATTGACTGTAGGGAAAAACCAAGACCACTTTTCTGTGGTACAACATTGATGTTATTTTCAAATTTTGGGTGTATTTTAAGGTATCTTAACCTGGTAATGATTTTTTTTTTGTGGACTTAGAAAAATAAAAGAATTATAATAATTTCTAAAAAAAAACAAACATTGTAAACAACTAGAAAATTAAAATTCCATTTGCAAATACAGGTGCTAATGTGAAGAAATTTGCTGTGACGGGCGTATATTGTGACATTCTGGCACTCTTGTTTAAAGTAACATTTGACCACCTTAAATCCTTGTTGGGTATTTTGTTCATAGTCTTGCTGGGTACCTGTCCAGTTCTGTTGGGTATCTCAGATGAATACTATTTTTTAAAGTAAAATATGACTTGTGTGTATTTGTGTTGGGTATTTTGTCCATAGTCTTGCCGAGTACATTTCCATGTCTATGTTGGGTATGTCAAGTGAGTAATATGTGACCAGTGTGCATCCTTGTTGGGTATTTTGTCTAAAGTCGTACAGGGTACCTGTCCAAATTATCATTGGTTATCTAAAACAAATACCAGAAGCAACTGGTTCGAATAAATAAAGGGAAAACATATTTTATGGGAAAAGTCTGGGTATGTTGGAATTAGTCGGAGAAATCTGGACATAAGATAAAAGTCAGTAAAAAGACTGAGAATTCTTCTTGTTAGCTGTTGATTTGTGTCTTTTTCGGTGAAAGAAACATCAAAACCTTGCTATATGTTTGCATGGGACAATTCTAATTCACACAAAATCATGCGTGAAACACGTGTTATTGGAATTAAATTAAAGTAGCTCACATCACATTGCAGAAAAGACGGTTTAATCTAGAAAAGACCTTACTAAGCCCAGAGGATCTAGTAGATCTGCAAAATCATGTCAAGGCTGAGGTAAAGAAGTTAGAGTTGGATCAGAAAAGTCGTTCTACCTGCCGTCGAGCAGTTGAATTGTGTGAGACCAGGCTACTTATGTACAACAAACGAAGAAGTGGGGAAATCGAGGCAATGTTGTAAGCTATAAACAGGCTTTTATAATGTTTTCTTCCCTGTTAGTCCTTTCACCTACTAGTACATGAGCCATAGAGTTGATTGGTACCATCTGGGAGGATTAATTCTTATAGTGATTTTTGGAAAGGCATACAACCCTGGAGTAAGATAATATGTGATAGCAATGTATCGATGGTAGCTTTTGGTATGATATCATTTTGATATCTGCCTACACTTAGATACAGGTTCAGGTGAGCTAAAATATATCCAATGTAGACATACGAATTATGGAACATATGCTTTTCAGTTTGAATAATTGATGTATTTGTAACAAGTGTTTTAAAACAAACAAAATATTTCCTTAATTCTCTACATTTATGGGTTTGTTTCTTTGAATAAATGTTAATTAAAATAACATTTTAATAGCATGGACAACTAATAAGCATGATTATAGCTCATAATTAGATTTTCTTCCGATAAATGTTAGACCTTGAGGTACCATTTCCTCCTGCCTTCCCTAAGGAATCAATGAATATTCAACATTATGACTTTCGGATAGTACATACCGAATGCTTTTCATTCCTACATAAATGCCATTTAAACGTTAGGGCTTTCGTAACTTACGTGACATTTAATATGTTTCCTAAAAACATTTAAGATGATGAAATAGTGCTACACAATGATTAAGAAAAAGTGCAGTGTGTAGTTTATTAACAACCATATACATGTATAACAATGAATTGAATGTGCTTTAAAACAATACTAGTGTATCTTTCACGTACCCTTTAATATATTAATTAGTGTAATTTACGTAACAGTGATTTTATTCCAACATTATAGATATTTTACTTGTACTAATAACCCAATGACCAAGATGTTTATGATTCTTCAATATAATTGGAAGTACAGACTGAATAGTGTTTCTTATAACTATTTTTCTGCAGTGGTAGGAACTTTTCCATGATGTAATCTCCGTATAAGTTTTATGTTACCAAAATGTACAAAACTGAAATTTCTGAAGTGAAGAAAATGCCCTGCACAGATCGGGAAAAATTATAACATTTTATAATAACTATACATAATTTGTGTTGTTGAACTAGATATTTACTAGAATGCAGTGAATCACCATCTCGTTTCAATAGTTGTACGAATTTTACGTGACAGAGATATGTGTTACCAAAATCAGTACAAATCAATTACAAAGAACATAATTATACATGTATATAGACTGAAATACATTTTAGAAATGGGCCTTAAACAAGTAGAATACAAATAGATACTCATTGGAACGCCATGACTTCATAGGGACAGAATCATTCTTAGTTTAAATATTAGAAATCTCCGGACACTTACTTATTAACAGATGACACATATATTTAACCTTAATTATTTCACCTTCAACCGATGTTTATGTAAACAAGTAAAGGAACTTGCTGACAACTCAACCCTTGAAAATCTGTTGAAAGTCAAACAGCGTTCAAAGAGTACTTTCAAGAGTACCAACACTTCAAAAGTGTCAGAGGGAGACATCACGGAAAAGGGCACACTTCTGTATATACCTTATTGATATTATTCATGATATAATGGCATTAATACAGGCCAAAAATGTCAATGACCTAGATGTGCAAATAGGAGTCTGGCACAAGTTTATTTGCGTCCAGTCATATGAACGATGCAATGTATCTACCTGCTGATCCGTTAGTTTATACTAATTTGTTTTAGCTCGATTGTGATAAAAGCTTCAAGCCCATTGGTATCACTCTCGAGTCCGCTTCCTGGAAAACCAGTACTGGTAACATTAGAAAAGACATGGTTGTGACCCAATGGTGCTCTCGAACCTACGATTCCTGGATTGAGCCGACACCTTATCTACTAGACCACCGCTCCCCTATCTGCTCCTAATGATGACTCTTGAAGTAACCCACCCTTGTGCAGAAAAGCTTTTGAGGGTTCATGGCTTCAGTGTGTCTAGATCAGCCGCAACAGCATCACAGAATGTGTAAATTACTATAGAACAGACTATCAACATTCATGCCAAGAAAAAGGGAAGCATCATAAGTTTCAGCAGACAATATTCTTCATACTACAGGTGTTGTTTGTCACAGCACATGCGAGGTAAATATGTTGAAGCTACACAACCGAAAACAGACACGACTTCAGAAAACAAATCCACACACAAAGAAGTGGAACCTGTGCAGAGCAATAGAGCCGATTATGCGGATGTAAAAAAGTGATTACAGATGTAGAAAAATGCATGTATCTATTCAAAGCAGAAATTGGCAATAGCGGCCTTTACTTTAAAAATCAAAGAAAGTGACCAGCTCGCAGAATAGAATTGCTCAGATAAGAGCTGAAAGAAATGTGTTTTGGACTATTCGTGATATTAGTTGTTGAACACGCATGATGTAGTCATAAAATTTCCTGTGTCATTTGCAACATCCTACTGAATGCCAACAAAGACCGACAAAGCCAAACTATTATACTACGTTGAAGAAAGTATAGAGCTGCAACAAGCCATTCTATGGTGGCATATTTCTGCATACGAGAATCATAAAGTTTTCATGAACATATTATTAACTTTCCCGAAAAAAAACCCCAATACTTTTCGCAAAAAACTGAATAAAAGTAGGAGAAAGTTTTCGTGAAAATATTATCTTATTAACGAGACAATGTGTCAAAATAGTGAACTGAACTGCATAAAGATAAGCCAATAGTCCCCTCTATGGAATGAAGCGTGTTATATCAACCTCAGTCCCCAACCACCACCCCTAAGAGTGTCTAAAACTTATAGATATTTTATTATAACATTCATATGGGTTACAAAATTAACGTATTTTTTAACTCCCTTTATTATTTCTGTTAATTCGGTATCTGTTATCGTATGGAGCAGTAGTTCGCACTATCGTGAATTTTTTCCTCTTAGAATAAGAGATTCTTTTCGTAAAAAGTTTTTAAATTTTCACGTTAACTGTTAGCGAAAACTATCTGCTTAAGGTATTGGACCCCTAAAGGTAATATTTTAAAAATGGCATTTGCTTTGTATATTCTTAAAGCTGCCCATGTTTTGCACTATGCTGCAAATTTTAAACAACTTTTACCGTGCCATTTTTTGTAAATTTTGTATAATTTATGGAATTTCCTCAAGCTCAAGTGGAGACAAATTTCAATGTGATGGCCACTATCTAAACGTTTGCAGAGAATTCATTACAGCATAAATTTTGATATAAGAAACATCAAACTATCGTCAAACAAATATAAAACTCAAAATAATACTGTAAATATCTTTTTTTTTCTAGGGTGCCTCAAGTAAACAGATTTAGTGAGACAGAATTCTAACTCCAGCATTGAAAAATTAAGGTCGAATCATGTGGATCTGTTTTGAATTTTGCTCACTTCATTCAAAAATAACCTTGGGGCAGAAGTAAAACCTACCGCACGTAAGTAAGTATTTTTAAAGATGTCTAACTCTATCCCTCCTGATTCAGAGGTAAATTCACTTTGAACAGCAAGAAATCGCTTATAAAATGAAACTTTTCCACTTTTGTACAATACATCCATAATAAGTCTTGAAAGAAGTAAAAACCTACTAGAAAAAAGGGGAAAATATCGGAAAAAAATGTTTGGTCCCTGGGGGGCTTGAACCTATGCCCCCTGAAAAATGCAGTCAAAGTAGGTTTATGGTAGTATTTGAATACTCTTCAAAGAGGAGGTACTTTATTACGGGTCCAATACCTTAAGTTAATGCAGAAATATGCCACCATACCATTCTATTGAAAACGTATCTTACATCATTGATGGCGATGCTTTGATAGTAGATTTCATTGCAGATACATACTTTTCCAAAAGAATCTAGTCTGTTGAAAGAAAACGAACTGCACCAACACTTCTGTTTTCTGGTCAAATATACCAAATCATCCGCAGAATTGGAAAAATTCCATGAGTAATGATGACAATACATCTCAGTTATGTTCAGACAGCTAAATGTTGGGACGTCAACATGTGTGCTTTGATATACTTTACTTTGATGACGAACAACAGTTAGTGAACAACTTAAGTGACAAAAAGATCGTTCCTGATGAACCTGTTGACATAAACGAAACCAGTGAAATTGATGAAGATTATTCGCGTACCAATATTGATGATATCTTAATAAGATTCACACAGTGATGAAGAGTCATAACTAAGAATGTTCTAGTATGTTGAATACATAGAAAATGTAGTTTATTGAAAACAAAGAATAACCTTGACATGATATAGAACAATAATGACTGAAAATAATAACGACAGCATATTACCGATTAAGGTAACATATTGTAACGTAAATTACACTTTTGCATTCAATTAATTAACATGGTATTTGATATCTAACCGAAGAATGATTTTATTTATGAGTTAAAATATTTCTTTTCTAAACATAATACTAAATAACAACGACTTTAACATGTTTATATGAAATATTATGAAAATCTTGATTTTATGGTAACGTACTGTACTGTATAAAAGTACCATTTGGTATTATTCAGCATAAAACATGTTTACGGTTTAAGCATAAGTACATTAATACAGAATTAGGCATAAATATGCCCCTTTTAGACAGATCAGATAGTAAAACATCATGTTTAAACAACATATTTTGTGTTTTTCGTCTACATGTGTATTGTCACGTAAATTACAGTAACAACAAGGTGACTTTGATATTAAAAACTATTGGTCTGCGAATAACTGTCTAATTGTTAATTTAACATATCAAAACTAGTTCAGAAATTGCTTTGATTTAACGATCTTCATACTTTTCTATTCCATATCATGTATAGAACTATTAATTAATTTCAAACAAATAGGTAACGCACATTAATATGCCGTTAATTACAAGCGCCCCAACAGCCAATGGCAAACAACTTGGTTTTGTGATATGTAGAATTCTACTACCTTATACTCTATGTACTTTAACATGTCATATTAGTTCAAGAATGAGCAAAATACATTTCTAACTGCATATTATGAAACAAAATTTGTGTTCTTTAATTACATTTAAGCACTGGTCTATGTCTGTCTGTAATTGCAATCACTAAATGCTAAAGAAGCAATATTTTAATAACAGTTCTATTAAATACATAAAATACATAAACTGAACTGGTTGTCTATCAATTTCTAAGTAAATATATTCCAAAATAAGAGAGAACCATTAGTTTGAAATAGAAAGTCTACTTATGTATAACGGAAAAAAAACAAAGAAAAATATCAAACAGGGAATGCCACGCACCAAAAACATAGCCTCCTCAAAACGAAACCCCCAGCACGCAGACGCGTGCACCACACACACATAGACACACACCCAAAGCCAACACATAAGGACAAAACGAACAACACACACGCACACATAGCCAACACATAAGACGAAACGAACAAACAAAGGAACACAGTGGGGCACCGCCTTGGAACGGTCAGTGGCAAAAACACCACTGGGGAGCTTAAACCGGTTTATGGTGCACCTAACCTCACTCTTACCCCCACCATGTTCCAAAGACATGGAACAGTGTAAATAAAAGTAATCCCCTCCAGGTGAATCTCTTACACACGTAATGGAAACAAAAAGGTATGGCATGTAAAACACAAAAATGCTCGTGTATAAATATATAAAAAACAAACCTTAAGAACAAAAACGTATGTACTCAATGCCTTTTCAGAAGACAGAGCAACAAGAGAAACACCCTTAAGGGCCCGACGAAACAGGCCAGAAGACAAATATCAAAACAGTTCAGTCCTGGTAGGATTTAAAAACTGCTTATCATAGAGTCCTCCCCCCTCTTCCGTCAGACGCAATCAAAGAGGGAAGCGTAGTGTCCAACTGTAAACGGGTTGAACACTAAACATGCGGTATGTCTCAAAACAGTTGGGTCGTAACCTCTTTTAATAAAACGTTTGATAATCTTTCCAAATACATTTGAAAAATTACCGTGACCCAAGATCTTACGAAGTTTGTAAACCACAAGTTTGATGAAAGCCTATTTTGGGGTGGTGTTACTAAATGGCTAATAACGCACAAAAAGCTACCACCACTGCAATGCTATCACATAGTTTATGAATTGTCAGATGTTTACCTATCCAAAAATAGCAATGAGCTTTAATCCCCTCAGATGGTACCGCTAGCCAAAATTTCTGGGTCTGGCTCATGGACTATACCATAAAAATTTTATTACTGAAAGAAATTTAATAATAATTGGCAGGAATATTTAAGCATTGTTGTCGCGAAAGATTTTTTAAAAATCTATGTTCGTTTGAAAATGGTGACAGAAAAACGTTTTTATGGGTAATTTCCTAGTGTAAAACTGGCTGCCATTTTCATCAGCGAAAATTTTTAAGTTTAGCATCTCAAAAACAGTAAATGATATCTCCATAAAAGCTTCAGGATTTCTTAATTAGATCATTTTCAGCAAATTAATGTCAATATATTATTAAAACAAAAATAAAAATTTTCGAAATTTTTAAGTTTACATGTAAAATTCGTATGAAAAACACATTTTTTGCAACAGAATCAAAAGGGGGAATATGCAGAGATGCTACTTTATAATATAAAAACAAATTTATACATTGTTAAAGCCAGTGATAATTTGTGAAATATTAAACTTTATTTTAGGGTGAAGGACTACCTTAGAAGACAGACTGGTGTAACAGACATTGAAAAGTCGATGAGATCTGACCTGTCACCATTGGAAAAATACTTGCTAGAGAACCAGGAGCTTGTAGAAACACGTGGCAAGGTACTTTAGCTGTAGCTTTAAGTCTTAAAACTTGTTAAGACTGCCACCATGGTCAAGTGAATCTCTGTTTTAAGATCTCTGCAATCTTTAGATGTTTCGAAAGGTCTTATATTCGAGCCTTGCTAGTTGCCATATCTTTGAAATTGAAAAAGGTGTTACTTTTTTATACAAAAAATGGGCTGTAATTGTTGAAGAACTGTAATCATCATGGCCTGTTTGCATTTGCATTTTGTGATTTGTGATAAAAAATAATATCTTGTTCTGTGATTCTTTAGTTATAGTTGTTATTTCCAGGATGGACGTGGTGTGCCTGTAATCATCCCAAAAGACATACAAACAGTTTTGGCATACATAGTGGATGCGAATGTCAGGCATGAATGTGGGATCCTTCCATCCAACAAGTACTTGTTTCCTAACCAGGGTAAGAATATTGTTGTAATTAGGTGTTTAGTTGGTATCTATATGCTGATCTTCAACAGCTTGACTTTTATCAATATTTTTATGCCCCCCGCCCCCCCCCCCCCTTCGTAGAAGTGGGGCTGTATTGTTTTGCATGTTGGTTGGTTGGTTGGTCTGTAGACCAGATCTTGTGCGACCAATAGCATGAGAACCCTTGGGCTTAGGATCATCAAAGTTGGTGGGCAGGTTAGTCATAACCAGTAGATGACCGACCCCCTATTGATTTTGAGGTAAATGGGTCAAGGTCACTGACCTTCATTTGAAAAAGCTTGTCCGATCAATAACTAGAGACTGCTTTGGCCTTCACTCCTCAAATTTGGTGTTATGATTGGTCATGACCTGTAGATGACCCCTGTAAAGTGTCGATTTTGAGGTCAGTTGATCAAAGGTCAAGGTCATAGTGATCTTTATTAAAGCTTGTTCGATCAATAACTTGAGAACCCTTGGGCCCACTGTACTCTAATTTCTGTATGGATGTTAGTCATGACCTGTAGAAAATCCCTATTGATTTTGAGGTCAGTGGGCCAAAGGTCAAGGTTACAGTGACTTTCATCAGGAAAAAAGTTTGTCCGGTTAATAATCAGAGGTTAATAATCAGAGAATCGTATGTTCTACAGTCTTCAATAATTGGTAAGATGATTGGTCATGACTTGTACATGACCCCTATCGATTTTAAAGTCAAGAGGTGAAAGGTCATGGTCACATTGACCTTAATTAGTAAAATGACTAATCTGTCACCATTTGTGGGGGCATACATGTTTTACAAACATCTCTTGTTTACTTTGTGCAGTGGATGATTATGTTGTTGTGAATTATGTTACAGTAAATCTAAAATCAGTAGTTTTGAATTTGCTTTTTTTATTGAACAATGAAGAAAAACGTCCAGTGATTAAATTTCTGTTAGATCACACACATGATTTTTCATATTGTTTTTCGTGAAGTCTCGTCCTGTTTACAATGAAGGCCATATGTGACGTAAAAAGTTTATTGTATACTTTTCTACAAGATAACATGTTCGAATGAAAATGAAATTCGATTTGGCATGATTTGTTGTCGAAAATATATCTGGTTTTGTGGATAAGATGGTAAGATAGTTAATCACTCAGGCATACGGCCTAAATGATTAGATTACTATGCATCTTAACACTTAAGGTGTGATATATTTTAGCAACAAATTCTTTCAAATAAAATCAGTGCCATGTTATTTTATAAACAATTTTTTTTCTGCCCCCACTTTTCATTAAAAGGAGACATAGGAACAATTTCTTTTAGCAGATGTTTAACTACCAGTAGTTTTCTGTAATTGACTTAGATGGCAGTGACGTCAACCATTTGTCAGTCTTGTCAGATCTGATAGTGACAAAAAAGAGTTTATATTTTTTCATGCATTGCAGCTTTGGGGGCAGTTCGGGCTTACGATTGTCTGAAGAAGATATGTGTTGAAGTTCACCTAAAACGACCTGAGCAGATAACATCAGTAAATATGCGCAAATACACTGCTACAATATCACAGGTAATCACTAGTCTGATAACACTGTCTTTGTCAGTTAACAACACAAAGTGTTTGCGAGTATATAAAGAAAACTGCTGTGCATTTTCTGTAGTAATACACTGAAATTTGTGTGGACAAAGTCTTTACTATGAGTAATTTATATTTAAATTCTAGAAAGAAAAAATAGAACAGTGTACATTCTTAGAATTATTACATGTGTATTCAGGAAAAAAATCTTGTCAGAGCTGTGTTTAATTAAACGGTTAACTGAGTACTTGATTAATTTTTTTTTTTGAGTACTCTAGTACCAAAATCAGTTGCCATCCCTAGTTGTATCATTTTCAAATAGCTTGTGTAACAAATCCCATATAACATGACTTTGCATGTGTGCTAAGAAATTTATATAAATCCGAATACTAATAATAAATTATCATTATTCACCATCGAGAATTTCCTGAAACAGCTTTGTTAAAGTCAAAATCACGCTAAGAATATATAAATAAAAAATTATATCGCAACTGAAGATTTCACAACTAACCATCAATGGTTGTAAAGTTGTCAGTCTAAACAGACTGCTCTGAATGCAGTAATAGTACTACTTTTTTCGAATACATCTTCAGTAACGCATACTTTCAGTCCTCTGCATAATTCTTTGGCTCAGTCACAAGATTATTCCACTGTTTTCTTTCATTCTGCAATGCTATTTTCTTTGCAGATATTTGATCTCAACCCTAGGCAGCAACAGTGGCTAGTGAACCACTTGGGCCACTCCATAGATGTTCATAAAGAACATTACAGACAGACATCCGGTGTCACTGAGCGAACTGATATTTCGAAACTGATGCTCATGCAGGAGTCCAACCTAGCAGGACAGTATGACGGAAAAAAATTGGATGAAATTGAGCTGACAGGTATGGTGAATGACACTCAAAGATAATCTATCAAACACATGCTCAAAACTTGATTTTGAAAAGAATATTTCCAACATACTTTCATGAATAGAATATCAAAAAATTATAAATGAACATGAAAACAGGCACAGTTATTAGTGCCGCCTCCAAATTGCAGTTTCATGCTCTATTGATGTGAAAAAAGCAAATTCTTAGACTAATCAGAAATATCTTCAATTGTGTAAAATTAAGTGCATTCGCACTTTCAAAACTAGTTGGAAAACAAAACAGAAGATGTTTTTTACTATTAAACCAGTATTCCTTTTTTGACAATTGTTTGTACTTTGTCTTCATAAAAACTTTGTAGATCGTGATCAGAAAACATGCACCACCGTTTAGGTTTACTGTTCATTGTTGACAATCATTATATTTTGACTTTTTATTTTTTACGTACTTTCAGAACTGGTATTTGGTCCAGATGCTCCTGTTGCTGTTCGTACTCAAAACAGAAAAGAAACAGAGAATGAGAACAATAAGTGTAATGTTTAAGAACTTGATAAGGTATTTTTATTTAATTTAATATGTAAATGAACCAATCACACTTTTGTCCATGGAAATTCCAAATCTTTGGTAATGATTTTGTACTGACATTGACTATTGAAACTATTTCTGATGAATAACTCAAGGTCAGGGTCATCATTAAGACTGCAAGGCTTAATAATAATGCCTGAAACTCGGATCATGTGATTGCCATTATTACTAGGGTTGTCATTGATACTTTCGATATCGATGTATCGTCAATATCAATTGGTCGATACCGTATTGATACTCAAATTCATGTACCGATACATAAACATAAATGTTAGATGAAGAAAAATAATGAAAATCAAGAAGTAAATAAAAGGAGAAAACCCTTTATACAATACATGTTTATGTTTTGTTCACTGACAAATGAAAGATCACAAATCCACACAGGCTGTTTAGGTTTTATGCTGTTACTTCTGTTAGGTAATAACCTGTATCTTTGAAATGCATGTAGAGGACGGGAAACTAAGTCAACAGACAACTGCATCCCATGCTGTAAAAGGCTAAATACTACTGTTTGCCAGTCAATTTGCCTTGATGAATAAGAACAATTGATATATCGATGTATTGTCGATATTTGAGTTTCGATATATCGATACAAAACATTCCTATCAGTGACAGCCCTAATTATTACTACCCAGCTCCTGCATATTACAATGTCAAAGGTCAGGGTCACAATGGTCATGATTAAAACTGGCGATAGATAACTCCAGTATGCTTGAGTCTTGGAAGTTGCAAATTATACGAGCAAGTTTGTCCGAACTGTGACCTGAGAAAAAGGGAGTACACTGTTCCATGAAAGCTGTTTTAAATTAGAATTTTCAATTTCAGATGATGAAGCTGCGCCACTTGATGGTTGCGTGGACGAGGAGTTACAACCAGATCTGCGCAATAGTGAATCGACTTTTTTCCTAATTTTTGTCTTGTTCACTTTAATTGAAAGTGAGACTAAGCAATCCAATTTCCATAATCGAAGTGTCGTCAACAACTGGGAATAACTCAAAAAGCATTACACCAATTTCTTTGAAACCTTGTAGACTGGTTTTGCACTATTCCGAGTCTGGACCAAGACTGACCTTGACTTTGAAGAAATCACCACTTTTGGGATTTTCTAAAGCCTTCAAAATTAAAAAATATTTCTGAAAAACAGTCACTCTGAAACCGTGTTGGATAGTTTAAAAATGTAAAAAGGAATGTATTAAAGAAATTTTCCCAGGTGAGCGATGTAGAACCATCATGGTCCTCTTGTGTTAAATTTCTGAGTAAATTTGATCTCCGTCTATTAGAAAACTCTAGACTGGTACATTTTATATTGCTCTCTCTATAAAAGCTTGTATCGAGGCATTGATAACTTGGATGAAACCTTAAGTCTTGTTCTTGCAGGGGTCTCTTATGACGAGTTTGATTTCCATGACGAAGAGAAAGTTGCTGGCCCATCAAAAAAACGGAACAGTGCAAGAACACGAATTAAGTGGACACAAAAAGAGGAAGAGGAAATACGGATGTATTTCATGGAAAACGTTAAATCGCACATCATTCCTGGACGGAAAGATTGTGAAAAAGCAATTAAGGCAAGCAAATTAAACAACAGTATTCTTCATAGGAGGTCATGGGAAACCATAAAGAAGAAAGTGTGGAATGAAATAAGAAAGGCATAAGAATGAGTTTATGACAATATATTTGGACAAATATTCAAAAGTAGTTACCAGTGTTAAATCAGTGTTCAAGTTATATAAAGTGTTTAATCAGTGTTATCAGTGTTACAGTTCAAGTTATAGGTAGTGTTAAATCAGTGTTCAAGTTGTACAGTGTTAAATCAGTGTTTTTGCGTTGAGCCCCCGATTACTAAGTTTTAAATCAGTGTTCAAGCTATATGTTCAGATTGAAATGGTGTATTCCCCCTTTTTGAACTTAGAAAAATTCAATTTTCTTGAAGACAAACATCACCTTGAAAATATAAGTTCATGGCAGTATTTGAGTTAAGAAGCTGTATTTTTGATACATGCACCAAGGACTTTCTCAGCTAACACTTGTTGCGGACAAGCCATTTTGCCATATGTTTACCTAAAAGTCTGTGTTTTTAGCTCGACTATTTGAAGAATAGGGGAGCTATCCTACTCGCCCGGCGTTAGCGTGAGCATGAGCGTCACATAGGGTTGGGGTCAATTACTTTGAAAAGTAATTAGTATTACAATTACTTTGCAAAACATACAATTAAATTACTCATTTTTTTCAAAATTAATTAATTAAATTAAATTACTTTTTGAAAGTAATTAAATTACTTATTACTTTTGCCCCTGTAGTAACTTGGGGCATCCCTATAGGTGGACGATTAGAATGTTTGGCGCCATATGACCTATATTGTGATGGTGCATCTTAAATCCATTATTTAATTAAATTAATAATTTCAATTACCCCCATCCTGGTGTCACACAATCTGAAGTTTGCATATCACCTCGGATATTTTCCAAGTTATTTGGGATATTGCATTGAAACTTGGCACACTTGTTCACCATCATGTCCGCAACTTGTAGACAGGGGAAGGTAACTCGATCAAGCATTTTGACAGAATTATCCCCTTTTTCTACTAAGACATTGCCTACTTAAGCCCATTTTCATCTTAACATATTTTGATTGTAACGTTTCTGCTTGCATTTTACTCATAGCTTATATACTGAACACCAAAAGTTTAGCAAGTTAGTTTGGAGTCTACATATGTTTCCCTAGTTCATTATATTGCTAAAATAAATATGTCAATAGGAACAACCAATCTTTGGAGAATATGACAAGATCCTAACAGCAGAGCACATGGAGAGTTATCTCCCATTTTAGTGTAACAGCTCAGAATCATAATTTAAAACATCATCAAGTTTTATTTATGAAATCTGGGTACAATGTGAGAGAAATTGCTCAGAAACCAAAAACTGCAGTTATTGCATATCAATGCACAGCATTTTGCTTGTAAAGGTGTCTTAAAAATAAAAATTCCAAATTACCTCCCTTTAAATAGAATAAAGAATAAACTTTGATGATCAAGATTTCAAATTGCACTACTTCTTTTTCTGATATCCAAAAACACTGGCAGTTTACTTCCAACAGTTGTAGAGAGCATTAATGTTGTCTGTGGGAAACTCCATGTTAAAAACTTGCTCAACTTTCGGCGTTTAGTATTATATACTATTAGCACTTAAAATAGTCAAGCGCTGTCTAGTGACAGCTCTTGTTCTTGTATATGGTGCTTTATTGGTATATGTTTGAGGTGTTTTTTAACTACAGCGACAGTGTCAATCAGGAAACACTAAACTGCTACCTGTCCCATGTGTTGTTTTCCCAGAATGGGATGGACAGGCATTTACTGCAATTGGGTCACATTAGGCATTTGAATGTGTATGCAGAATTATACTGTTAATCTGCTTTTCTTATGTCATTAAATGTTTTGTCTAGTTTACAAATAAATACATAAAGTTGTCAGTACAGTGTATTTTTCATTTCAGTGTCATTTCCCCAGGGTGATTCTGCAGTGGCAGGGCATATAACCAGTTCATGAACGACCTACTGTAGTTGGGTCAAAGCTCTTGTTGCCTGACTGATTTGAGTGTAATATAAACAAATAATGGTTTTGCTGTTCACTTAGTTCTTTGAGTGGCATAAAGAAACCCAAACATATATACCTTTGGGTTGCTATTTAGTAAATGCTGTTTTAACTGATGTCTTGGCAGTTGGATATTTACAGTTTGAGAATGGTTTAATATCGTGTCGATGGAAGTGAACATATCGGCTGAAGCATACTGTTGTCTTCCAGTCCAAATGTATGTTGTGTACTTGCATGAAAATCTACCTTATAAATATGTCCATGAAATGTCCCCAATAAAGGTCTGCTTTTAAGATCACCTTTAAAGTACCCAACAACTGTTTCAAAATACCCAACAATACATACCCAATATAAATTTAGACATTAACCCAACAAGTGGTCGAATGTAGGTGCGTCCGTCTGTCCGTCCGTCCGCAATTACGTGTCCGGTCCATAACTCTGTCATCCATGAAGGGATTTTAATATTACTTGGCACAAATATTCTCCATGATGAGACGACGTGTCTTGTGCAAAACCCGTACCCCTAGATCAAAGATCAAGGTCACAATTGGAGGTCAAAGGTCAACAGGGCTTTTTTCCTGTCCGGTCCATAACTCTCCCATCCTTGAAGGGATTTTAGTATTACTTGGCATAAATGTTCCCCATGATGCGATGACCTGTCATGCGCAAATCCCGGACCCCTAGCTCAAAGGTCAAGGTTACAATTGGAGGTCAAATGTCAACAGGGCTTTTTTCCTGTCCGGTCCATAACTCTTCCATCTATGAAGGGATTTTAATATTACTTGGCAGAAATGTTCCCCATGATCAGAAGACGTGTCATGCACAGAACTGGACACCTAGCTTAAAGGTCAAGGTCACAATTGGAGGTCAAATGTCAACAAGACTTTTTTCCTGTCCGGTCCATAACTCTCCCATCCATGAAGGGATTTTAATATTACTTGGCACAAATGTACCTCATAATAAGACGATGTGTCATGCACAACTTTCAGACCCCAAGCTCAAAGGTCAAGGTCACACGTAGCAGTCAAATGTTAACATAGCATGAACAGGGTCTATTTCGTGTCCGGTCCATAACTCTGATATTTATTAAGGGATTTTAATATCACCTGGCACAAATGTTCTCCATGATAATAAGACGTGTCATGCGCAAATCCTGGACCCCTAGCTTAAAGGTCAAGATCACAATTGGGGGTCAAAGGTCAACAGAGTTTTTTCCTGTCCCGTCCATAACTCTGCCATCCGTGGAGGGATTTTAATATTACTTAGCACAAATGTTCCCCATGATGAGACAACATGTCATGCGCAAAGCCCAGACCTTTAGCTCAAAGGTCAAGGTCACAATTGGAGGTCAATATGTTTTTTTTTCCTGTCCGATCCAGAACTTTGTCATCCATCAAAGGATTACAATATTACTTGGCATAAATGTTCCCCATGATGAGACGACGTGTCATGCGCAACACTCAGTACCCTAGCTTAAAGATCAAGGTCGCACTTTGAGATCAAAGGTCAAGAGGATTTTTTTCCTGTCCGGTCTATAACTTTGTCATGCAAAACAGGATTTAAATATCAGTTGGCACAAATATTCCCCTGGATGAGAAAACATGTCATGCGCAAAACCCAGGCCCAAGGTCTAATGTCAAGGTCACACATAGAGACCAAAGGTCAGACACAAGAATGACTTTGTCTGGAGCATTTCTTCTTCATGCATGGAGGGATTGTGATGTAACTTGGCACAAATGTTCACCAACATAAGACGGATTGTCATGCGCAAAAACCAGGTCCCTAGGTCTAAGGTCAAGGTCATATTTAGAGGTCAAAGGTCAAATTCAAGAATGACTTTGTACGGAGCATTTCTTCTTCATGCATGGAGGGGTTTTGATGTAACTTGGACCAAATGTTCACCACCATGAGGCACCCTTGTTTTTAGAATTACGTCCCTTTGTTTTACTATAAATAGATTTTATTGTAACTTTTTTATTACTGGCGGTAGAGAAAAATCGAGACCACTTTTCTGTGGTACAACATGCATGTTACATCCAATTTTTAGGTGTATTTAGACCTATCTCTACCTGGTAAAGAGTTTCTTTTGGACTTATATTATATAGATATTTTTTTAATTAATTTCCCTTTGTTGTTACTATAATTAATTTATATGATAACTTTTTAATAATCGGCCAAAAGAATTCCATATTAATTCCATATTAAAACAACTATAGGTTTTTATATATGCAAATTTTAATCCAAGCTTTTGTTATAACATATTTTATATAAAGTACAATATTGTTTATACATCATTGACAGATATCAGTTCATTATGTTATACTGCAGAGTAGAGAAAATTAGGTAGGGGACTTTGTTTTGAAAGGCAATACTTCATTCACTTGTTTTATCATGTTTAAAAACGCGAACCTCCAGGCATGTAAAGTGACACAGAACTACTGTTATACTGATGATAGCATGAAAGTAAATAGGAATATAGGAAAAAAGGAATACATGTATCTTCATATTAGTCTCATTTTTCACGAGGATGAAAATTACTTTACATGTTTTGTTTTCGTGAACAGCTCGTACATGATGTAAGCATCGGCTTTTCAATGTTTATGGCAGAAAAAGGGGAAGGAATTTTTCTAAATGTTTTCATTTTCTCTTTCATGAAAGTATCCTAACCTAATCTAATGCGTTTATGTTTGTTACAGAAAGTTTTTATGTTTTTACACAAATATCCTTTCCTTTCTATATGAATCTGTAAAGCAACAAGATTTATAACGAAGATGACAAGAAGTTTTTTTTCCAACAAAACAGAAGATTATGTTGCTTTCAACGGAATAATTTGCAAGCTTTATTGCAATGTATTACCCAAAGCATGCAAACTATACAGAGAAGAAATTATTAATTTTGGCCTCTGCTAATTTAAGGGAGACAATCCAATCTTTAGGGAATTGATTTAACTCAATCGATAGAGAGACTAGACATTCCTCATTGCCTTATATTCTTCTTTAATGAAAATGAATTCAAAGCTGTCAGGAGAGCACCTCAAAAGACAGTCTAATGAACGTTTGCAAATACCTGCAAAATATATTCGTAGAAATGCTTTATTTAAGAAATAAGTTATAGCAAAACGGTGCTTTAACACTTATTTATACACGATGGGCGGTTATACGCCGGGCGTAATAATTTCTCGAGGGCGAAGCCCGAGTGAATTATTTCGAACGACGTATAACCGTCCGAGTGTATAAATAAGTGTCAAAGCACCGTTTTGCTATAATTTATTTCGATTCTAATATGAATTTTATTGTAAAATTTAGATCAATTATGAGAGAACTGTTTCTTCGCGCATGCATGGCGCCAACTGTTAGGTCGTCACGCTCTTTGTTTATGCACGCCAGGACCGGAAATGGTAATTTGACTTGCGGAAGAGTTCAGTTTGGGCGCAAAAGATGGCGAATTATTTTGCAAGGTGAATAACCACACTAATATATGTGTAAATTAATCAAGACAGTTGTTCAATGTGACATTTGGTTTAAAACATGTTATTAAGAAAATATTTCATGAGATCTGAAAGCGCTATTTCTTGATGCGTACATGGCGCTAAATATCACGTTGACGTGACGTCAACATATTATCGTTGTGATGATTAAAGCATTGTTAGTCATATTAGAATTCTATATAATAACTGATTGTCGAAAATCTAAAACGAAAGTACTTTAATTCGTTAACACTTATCATGCCGGGCATAGGGTTGTTTGGCCTCTTTTTTTTGAGCTCATTCTTTAAACAGAGATTGGACTTTAAGCATTACCTTCGGGTGCTCTACTTGTGTATAACAGGATCCAAATGTTAATGACAACATGTATATAATATGCTTTCATTCGATGTTTATTTAGTTTGTTGCAGTTTTATATAATTAGTTTGTATTTTTTACATTACATGTTTAAAAAGATTATTCAATAGGACGCCATGTTTATGTATCGAAAAAAAGAGGACCCACGTAAAAATCTAAATGCTCAATATTCGTCTCGAACAACATTTTTAAAGCGCAAGGTCATAAAACTAAAGATTTGAAAACCAATATTTACTTCTCACTGGTTGACTTTAAGCTTATTCATGAATTTTACGATTGAAGAAACGATCTTATTATGAGTCCTGCTCTAATTCTGCTTTTCTGAACACTTTCAGGATAATAAATTGTCTAGCCCTATATGGTAATTAACGTCATTATCGCAGGGCTGTCTGTTGATGTATCTTGAAACCTGTGTATTGCGACTGACTACAACAGAAAACTAGGATGACTGCATGGAAACAGGCCTCTTGCATGGTAAATACGTCCATTTTGTACTAAATACCGTTTTCATATTTTATTAATCTTAATTTTGTTTGTTAGATTTTTAAATTATATTGAGCGCCGACACAAGGTTACTTTCATATATCTTGTTTGAAAAGCAACATTATTCTTCCATGTGTTTTCCTTCAGTCATTTAAAATTTGAAATTATGAACTGTACCTTATTAAATCGGAAAATAATCTCTATCTACTCTAACTAGAACGGAAACAAAACCAAAACAAAACAGTCTATTTGAAAGAATTTGTCTTACTAGTGTAAATGACGTTATTATCAATTAAATGGCCGCTAATTCTTCTAATAGAAAGGAGAGAAAAGAGGATTTATTTTCGTATATTTCTATTTCCTTTCATTTTTTATAAGGAACTTCGTGTTTCCGTAGTAAGTGACTGAAAAGACTAGATATAAGAATTGAAAGTTGCGCTTTGTGTGCATTTATAGAGGTTTAAACAACACTTAGTCGTCTGGCAAATCGTCCCGGAATCGCTAGCGCAAATCGCTGATTTGTCAGAAGTCCCAATGTTTTTATACCCATAGAAACGCCCCAAAAATAACATTCAGTCTTTAAATGGATTTATAGGTTATGCATTGTTTTCTTTACTGATGCAGAAAATTTCAATTTCCTTGTAAAGATATAGTTTGACGTTCCTGCGAGGGTCCTTATCTGGCTACAATTGATTTTGCTTCTTCCCATTAAAACAATATACAACCCAGTTGTGGCTTCGGCCCTTAAACAGTGAGCGAGCGGCAAAGTGGTACGTAGAAACGATTCTATTAGGTGACCCTGGAGGTTCCTGGTATAAATTATGAACATTATATTGGGGAACCAACATATTACAAAAGTGAATTTTAATGAATTATTTATTAGATGCTAAATAGATACAAAGTGCGATTATCTGAAGAGGTGAAACTATGCATTGTAAAGCTAGTTTCTTATGAAAAGATTAAATTAATCAATATATCTTATCAGCCTTTTAAAATGAATTGATTTTAATATATCCGGTATCGTTACTAATGCTGTTATCTACGATTGCGTTATCTTTAATGATAATACATTTCAGTTCGGATATGGCTCCTTTCGTTGGGCCTTTCGTACAACATTATTTGAAGTTTCGTTGTTTTCGAAGACCTATCGTGTTTCCGTGGTTTTCAGAGATTATAAATTTAGAAGAAGGTATTATATAAAGTTTATTGACAAAAATATTTCGCATTTTAGTTCTAAAACAAATAATTTTACGGCAGTACATTCAACTTTGCTTTGGTAAAAATATATACACGTCAGAGTATTGAAAGTAGGAAACTCCGGAAAAACTCCAAAAGTAGTTTTATCCCTAATTACATCAGAGAGACAAAGATCTAACTGAAAAAGAAACGATCTATGACCTACAGAAATATATAAAAATGTGTATGTAAAAGGTATGTACACAAAAATCATAGACAAAGTAAAACGACCAGACCAGTCAAAGACACTTTAATATATTTTACAGATGAGCATTCTTCAAACAGAAAAATGATATTTTATCACCTGATAATCATTTGCTTTATGCTGAAGACAACAATAGGTTAAGAGTTTGTTATCTTTTAGAAGCATAAAATTGTATATATAGACTTCTAAAAGTAAGAATTTTATCGATCTGGGTTTTGGTTTTATTGAAGGCGATAAAGGACTATCATCTGTTTGGCATGGTTGGAATCATGTTGGTGATAGACGTGTCTATACTAATACCTTGGACCGTATTTTACCCGCTAGAGAAAGCAAAAAGACTTATGGTATGTTCATGTTAGTATTTGTGTTTGATCTTAGGTAGGTAGGTATGTTAGTAAGAAGGCAGGCAGGCAGACAAACTGACTGGCTGACTGGCTGGCTGGCTGGCTGAAGAAATTATTGATTGATTGATTGAGGTACAACGATGTGCATATCGTGGCAATAAAAAAGTGCACATACGAAATGAATAATATGAATTAAGGCACCGCCTAGCATGGGGATTTATCTTTTATATATCCACTTACAAAGAAATATTCAACACTCAAGAAAGTGAAACTTTGTTACAAACAGTTTACATTTAGTGTCATTATACCTCTTACAGCGAATATCATACTTGGCAAAATTTACAGAAACCCGTGACGATGACGTCATTCACAGGAGAGGGATAACGGTAGCAGATGGCGGTTTTTTCTAGTACTTCGGACTTCCGAGCGATGTGGCCAAGTCAGACGGCTTCCGATATCTTACGGGATGCAGACCTGAAAATAAAAAGATACCGGTTTACATCTTACTTGAAGAAGAAATAAAATACATAGTAAACTTCATACAAAGCATAGATTTTTAAATCCACAAGCCACCTGAAAGATAATTTCAGCCCGCGAAAATACATGACATTTCAGCCCAAATTAGTCATATCTCCAACTGGCCTTAAAATGTTAGGAGAAATGATAGAGCCAAATGGCCACTTGCATTCTGTACTCAGTTTCAAGTATTACTTGCAAAGCTGGACAAAAATACCTGTCAACCGATTACTTTTTTCAGTATTTTCAACTGTGTGAGGCCTATATGACATTTGACAGTTCACGAGACGCTCAATGCTGATAGTGGTATATACGCATTTCAAGCAGTTATATGAAAATGATGCCATCAAGCTTACATTCGCATCTGCCAGAATTTCTGCAACATGCCATTCTTAAACTTGTTAATCACAAACTCACATCAACAAATATTTCAAACATCAAAACAGCCTTCACTTCAAGGTTTTAATGTTCCTTCTCATGAGAAGGAACACTACTTATGGTGAACATGTCACACTTGACTGAGCAGGTAATGAATACAAGGGTATCATCAAAGGCATCCGAATTCCAGTAGGCGCCGCCATTTTGTACTCATGCATATTCATTACAAATAGCCTCTTTGCCAATGTGTTTTTACGCATCTTTAAGTCAATCTTTAGTGAAATACAACTACATGTACATAATAAACAGACCTACAAAAAACAATAATTTAGTTTAAACTATCTAACTCCTAAATCTTACATGTCATATTGTAGAATCGAGATTAACTAAATGAATATTCATCATCTAAAAATAGACTCCCGCCCAAAAATATCGTCTACTATTATTCTTCTCGGTTGCATTCTTTGCTGCTTCCAGAGGTTCTTTTCACGATTTTATTTCATACCAACTTTATTATTTTGACATTTTAAGTATAACCATCAAAACATACTGTACTAATAAAGTTATTCGAGATTTTTTACTTGTCTGTGAATGCTATTGCACGATACGTACCATCAACGGATAACAACATTTCAGTTACTTCCCTTGTTTTTATCAAGAACTGTATAATGCATGTCTTCACTTTACTGAGCTATAAATATTTCGAACTTTGTAATTCGTGCCTTTTGATTAATTGTTTTGTAATTTAAGTTTGAACTTTTTGTACGCACTTTTTTAAAATCCATCAGTTTGTGGTATCTATTTGGCATGTCCAGTCATCCCGCTAAATTTCAACACTCTTGGCCTAGTGGTTCTCAAGTCACTGTTCAGGCTCCTGTGACCTTGACCTTTGATCAAGTGACCTCAAAATAAATAGGGGTCATCTACTCCGCATGTCCAATCATCCTATTAAGTTTCAACATTGTAGGTCAAGTGGTTCTCAAGTTATTTCCAAAAAATGATTTTACATGAACAGGCCACTGTGACCTTGACCTTTAATAGACTGACCCCAAAATCAATAGGGGTCATTTACTCTGCATGTTCAATCATCCTATGAAGTTTCAACATTCTGTGTCAAGTGGTTCTCAAGTCATTGATTGGAAATGGTTTTCCATGTTCAGGCCCCTGTGGCCTTGACCTTTAACAGAGTGACCCTAAAATCGTTAGGGGTCATCTACTCTGCATGACCAATCATCCTATGAAGTTTCATCATTCTGGGTCAAGTGGTTCTCAAGTTACTGACCGGAAATGGTTTTCCATGTTCAGGCCCCTGTGGCCTTGACCTTTAACAGAGTGACCCTAAAATCGTTAGGGGTCATTTACTCTGCATGACCAATCATCCTATGAAGTTTCATCATTCTGGGTCAAGTGGTTCTCTAGTTACTGACCGGAAATGGTTTTCAATGTTCAGGCCCCTGTGACCTTGACCTTTGACGGAGTGACCCCAAAATCAATAGGGGTCATCTACTCTTCATGACCAATCATCCTATGAATTTTCAACATTCTGGGTCAAGTGGTTCTCTAGTTACTGACCGGAAATGGTTTTCAATGTTCAGGCCCCTGTGACCTTGACCTTTGACGGAGTGACCCCAAAATCAATAGGATTCATCTACTCTTCATGACCAATCATCCTATGAATTTTCAATATTCTGGGTCAAGTGGTTCTCTAGTTATTGATCGGAAATGGTTTTCAATGTTCAGGCCCCTGTGACCTTGACCTTTGACGGAGTGACCCCAAAATCAATAGGGGTCATCTACTCTTCATGACCAATCATCCTATGAGGTTTCAACATTCTGGGTCAATGGTTCTCTAGTTATTGATCGGAAATGGTTTTCAATGTTCAGGCCCCTGTGACCTTGACCTTTGATGGAGTGACCCCAAAATCAATAGGGGTCATCTACTCTTCATGACCAATCATCCTATGAGGTTTCAACATTCTGGGTCAATGGTTCTCTAGTTATTGATCGGAAATGGTTTTCAATGTTCAGGCCCCTGTGACCTTGACCTTTGATGGAGTGACCCCAAAAACAATAGGGGTCGTCTACTCCAGCAGCCCTACAATCCTATGAAGTTTGAAGGTTCTAGGTCAAATGGTTCTCCAGTTATTGCTCGGAAATGAAGTGTAACGTACGGACGGAAGAACGGACGGACGGACAGGGCAAAAACAATATGTCTCCTGGGGGAGACATAATAAGATTGAGCTAAAAAGGTATTCTTGCTGTTGTCACCAGTCTGGAATGTAAACAAAGATGTTTTTCAACCATTTGAGAGAATTATCAACAGAAAATCACTTTTTATCATGAACATGTTTTATTTCATATTAGCCATATTTCAGAGTCATACTGTTTGAAAATAACAATTTATTTATTAAAATATACCCCATTCAATAAGCCTCATAATAAACACTTATTTACATGAATAACAAAAATATATTCAAATGTTTCTCTATAACAACAGCTGTCAGTGGACAGCGCGCTCGACTATTCTCAGTGCTTGATAGTATAATATAAGCAATGAGTAAAACTTTAACATTACAATAAGCATATTTTAAGTCAAAAAGGGGCCATAATTCACTCAAAATGCTTGATATAGTTGCCTCCTCCTTTTTACAGACTGGGGTCATGATGGTAAGCAAGTATGCAAAATATGAAAGTAATATCTCAATGGACTTTGAAAATATTTGGGGTGGTACGCAAACTTTAACATTTATTCTAAGTCGAAAAGGGGCCATAATTCAGTCAAAATGCTTGATAGAGTTGCCTCCTCCTTTTTACAGACTGGGGTCATGATGGTAAGCAAGTATGCAAAATATGAAAGTAATATCTCAATGGACTTTGGAAATATTTGGGGGGGGGGGTTACGCAAACTTTAACATTTATTCGAGGTCGAAAAGGGGCCATAAATCAGTCAAAATGCTTGATAGAGTTGCCTCCTCCTTTTTACAGACTGGGGTCATGATGGTTAACAAGTATGCAAAATATGAAAGCAATATCTCAATGGACTTTGAAAATATTTGGGGTGCTACGCAAACTTTAACATTTATTCTAAGTTGAAAAGGAGCCATAATTCACTCAAAATGCTTGACAGAGTTGCCTCCTCCTTTTTACAGACTGGGGTCATGATGGTAAACAAGTATGCAAAATATGAAAGCAATATCTCAATGGACTTTGAAAATATTTGGGGTGGTACGCAAACTTTAACATTTGTGTGACGCCCACGCTAACGCCGACTCCGGGGCGAGTAGGATAGCTCCCCTATTCTTCGAATAGTCTAGCTAAAAAACAGTATTTAATGCCTTAATTAATAATTATAGAACCTGTATAATAATCGTAGCACCCCCAAAGTAACAGTGTAAATGCAATACTTTTTACAGACAGGACTATAAAAAAAAAAGCTTACATACACATTTGTCCCACTTTATCCTTATATATTACCCTACATGTACAACCTAATGCTAATCTATTACCCTAAAACATTAGCGCTTTTCAACCTTAAAAGAAAACATATACTCATTCTGTATGCATTTAAAACTTAAAATACATTCACAGAATACAGTTTCACAAAACATTTTTACCAATATTCAGTTACTTCTGCTGAACAGAGAAACCCGATATAATGACATTCAGACAGTTCAAAAAGACCATAACTATATGTAGTATGTTGTTTCCAACAGTTTCTTCAATAGTTTACATATTCATTAAATATATGACCTTAAAAAGTACAGATGTACAGTCAAACTTTGTTTGCTTGAACTGGGATAATTCAAATACCACCCTATACTCAAACTCACTGTCAGTTCCCGGCACAATCCCTGTATTGTGTATATTGTTCAATGACTGGAACTACCGATAACTCAAACAAATTTTGACAATCCCGACAAGTTTGAGTTAACGAAGTTCGACTGTAATTACAAATGGACAAGAAAATATATATCAAGACTCTGTGTAACTGTAAGTAACAACATCTCTCTGTTTTCTAATGATGCTTGATTTACAGGTTGTACGGTATTGTTAAAACTGGACATAACTTACAGTTTCATCCATCCAATCTGTTTTTATCATGAATTTTTTTTTTGCAAACATCCTAACAGAAACTATTTAACATTCTAATGGTCTGTAAAAAACGGTAGGAGGATCTTTTGGAATTTCTAAAATATATTAAATATGTCAGTTTTATGGCTAAAAAAATGTATTTTTCACACTGCAAATTCAGACAACTTATTTCTAGACTTTTACATTTTTTTTTTGCATGGGAATACTGTTTTTATTCTTAATACTAAGATATCCTGAAAAAATTATAATATCGACAAATAATTTCAAAACTGATTTAGAAAAAAATCAAGTGAAGAAAATGTGCCCATCAAAACAACTAATCGAGATATTTTGAAAAATTAACCACTACCTGTTACAACCTTTAGTTCTTTAGAATGAAATATACCGGTCATCGTGGCCCAGCGGTTAAGGCGTCCGCCTCAGGATCGGGAGGTCGAAGGTTCAAGCCCCATGGGGAGCGTTCGTCCGGGGGATGTTTGTCATGGGACTCATTCAGAAATGGCCAGTTCGTGAGCTGCGAGCTAGTTAAATGAATGGTTACCGACTTCTATCCGCCTGGCGCCTGGCATAGTGGTAGAAGTTGGGAGGTAATTGGTAAGCACAATAAAGGTGTCTCATAAGCCAAATTGTCTGGCCCTTTCAATAGGGGTGACACTATAATAAACAAGACCTTTACCTTTACCTTTTTTTTTTAAAATCAATGGCATTGTCTTCTACCGTAATTAAAATTATCAACAAGGAAAATCCTTTTTATGGAAGAAGTGGATCAAATGTTAAAATTATACTTTTTCTCATTGGCAAAAATATCTAACATCCTTCAGTAACACAACAGAAAATAAAATCTAGTCTTAAATAAATACAGCACATTGCTTTAAAACTAAAATACACAAACTGTAATGTAGTCTCTACACAATATATATGTCATGACAGTACAACTATTTCCGCTGAACACAAAAAATATAACACAAACTAAATGCACAAATGCATGTGACACAGTTAATAAAAAACATGTAACATGTTACAATCATAAAAATATTAAAACAAAACATACTTCAATATACTGAATAAGTTACACTCAAAGCATTAATAGCAAGATATGTGAGATCAACTGGGTGATTCAATGTCGGAGTACGCTAACTCAGTATATAAAACTTGAGGCTAGGAACCATTCTTGTACTGCGATAATGACATCAGACCTTAATAACCTTAGACCCTGGTAGTTACAACTGGAATGAATAGGACGTTCATTCTACAAATGGATTTCTTTGTTTGAAATTCAGTAACAGTCTTTACAAAGAATGTGTGAAGACTAATACATACAGACATTAAAGGGACTGAGCCACACATTTTAGGCCAAAAATAATTTCTCGATTTCTCTCAAAAATTCATAAAAAGCGAGTACTCTGAAAGTGACTACTGGTACAAACTTACCGACATATGAATTTTGCTAAATATTCCTCAATTATTATAAATAAGCAAAACTATTGTGCAGAAGGTAGTAAAACATTGTAGCACCTTTGTCATGAAATAATTCAGAAAATTTACATTCTTCTTGCATTTTACCAATATCTAACTTTTATTTTTACCCATTTTATCTTTTTTCAGTGTCACATATATATTCTATGCTAAACTTGGTGGAAATAACTATGTTGAAAAATTTCACCCAGTTGCTTTAAGCAGGAAAAATAGCATGGAACAAATGGAAGTCGCATACATATATATGCATATATGCAAATAATTCTCAGATATTTTTTGAAGGGGTGAGGGACTGCAGAGTTTCCTTACCTTCACTGCATTATTTTGCAAACATCTCAAGGTAAATCCATGCTTGACCTTATGGTGGCATATTCACCATGAAATGATTGTTGTATAATAATTTATCACAGAAGCTTAGGTTCTACACCACCACTACCATTTGGGTGTTTATCCGACTAAATATTTTTTCTTGCAAAACTAACATGTCTTTTCACTTTTCTTTTGATAATGTGTAAGCACAAACAGCGTTATTAAAAAAGAAGTCGGTTACAGACATTTATAAAGACGGTCTTTTTTAGCACTGCAATCTGTGGAAGTCTGTCCATTCCAGACCAACTATTTAGTGTGCAGATGACTAAAACAACCTTATTTGGGATTATGGAGTACATACATTATCTATGCAACAGAATTCTGCTGGGGCATATTCCATTACCTCTCATTAACAAACTGAATCAAGCTGAGTCTGCTATTATTTTGCTTGGTTGCTCTCTATGCTTGCAATGATATTCTCACAGCCTTTTACAAATGTCATGTTTAGTATGGAGAAAAATATCATCAAATTATCACCAAGACAATAAAAAACAAGAGGGCCATGATGGCCCTATATCGCTCACCTGTCATCATTGCATTTAAGGACAAGAAGGTCAAAAAATCATAATCAAGATCAATCAAAAGAATCATGAGAAAATATAGTTGAAATTTTCTTAAAGGTACAGATATGTCAAAATACACTTATAAATTGGAGGTACCATCCATGTTGTACCACAGGAAAGTGGTCTCGGTTTTTCCCTACGGCCAATAGTGTTTCATCGTCCCGCATTCAAGACTTCTACTACACAAGGGCTCCTTCTTCCCAAGTGCAATACGGCTATGGAACAGTCTTCCAGAGTCAGTAGTAGCAGCCAGTACCATCGAGGACGTCAAGTCTGGGCTGCTATTATCATCACTAAATTAATCATAGAACTGTTTTTACTTTTAATTGTAAAAAGGACATTTTAAATTCACTTGCTGCCCTCGGCAACACATGCATGTACAGTCACAATTCCGAGAATACTCATCTTGAGGTTTGGAGTTAAACGGAAGAAGAAGAAGAAGAATAATAAAAAAAGTTACTAAATAAGCTATTTATAGTTACATGAAAGGGAACTAATTAAAACTAGAACTATCACTAAAGGTGATGAATGTACCACCCTCATGCACTGACACAGTACACTGCAATTTGACACACACAAGATTGCATAATTATGTGGACTGTATGTATACAGTATAGTAGCAAAAAACAAAGTCCCATAACTATGCAGAATATTTATCTAAAAGAACGTAACATGCACCATGCACAACTAGGGTTGGTACTAATCACTTGTGTGAAGTTTCATTAAATTATGTGCAAGGGTTCGGAAGATTAGGCGCGCACAAGATTGCATATGCAGACTGTATGTACATAGTATGTTAACAAGAAACAAAGTCCCATAACTCTGCAATTTTTATTGTTGAAAGAACCTAACATGCCCCATGCACAACTACTGTTGTTACTGATCAATTGTGTGAAGTTTCATTAAATTGTGTCAAGGGGATGAGGAGAGATGGAGCGCACAAGATTGTGTCTACGGACAGACGGACAGACAGACAACCTGAAACCAGTATACCCCCCCTTACAACTTTGTTGTCGCGGGGTACAAAAAAATTATTGTAAGTGATCAAAAGGATCTGCCAAATAAAAACAAGAGCACTGCAATGCAGAGCAATATACACACAAAACAAACTCATATGACCTTTGACCCCTAACTGTGACCTTGACCTTGAAGTGAGCCATCCAAAACATGCGCTCTGCACATCGATTTGATGAGGTGAACATTTGTGTCAGGTTTCTTTGAAATCCTTCAAGGGGTTCAAGAGTTACAGAGCAGAAGGGAAATTGCTAACCAACAGACAGACAGACAGATGGACACCGAGGCGATAACATAATACGTCTCTTATGGTGTATAAAAAGGAATCGATATCTTATGGTGATACAAGTTGTGTGCAAGTTTAGTTAAAATCAAATCATAAATGAAGCTGCTATTGTGCAGACAAAGTCAAAATAGCTAATTTTGGCCCTTTCATGGGCCATAACTCTGGAACCCATAAAGGGAAAAGGCCAGTTCAAGAAAGGAACCAAAATCTTATGGTGACACAAGTTTTTGTGCAAGTTTGATTAAATTCAAATCATAAATGAAGCTGCTATTGTGCAGACAAGGTCAAAATAGCTAATTCTGGCCCTATCAGGGGCCATAACTCTGGAACCGATAAAGGAATCTGGCCAGTTCAAGAAAGGAATCAAGATCTTGTGGTGATACAAGTTGTGTGCAAGTTTGGTTAAAATCAAATTATAAATGAAGCTGCTATTGCACAGACAAGGTCAAAATAGCTAATTTTGGCCCTTTCAGGCGCCATAACTCTGAAGCCCATTACGGGATCTGGCTAGTTCAAGAAAGGAAACGAGATCTTATGGTAAGACAAGTTTTGTGCAAGTTTGATTAAATTCAAATAATAAATGAAGCTGCTATTGTGCAGACAAGGTCAAAATAGCTAATTTTGGCCCTTTCAGGGGTCATAACTCTGGAAACCATAAAGGAATCTGGCCAGTTTAAGAAAGGAACCAAGATCTTATGGTGATACAAGTTGTGTGCAAGTTTGGTAAAAATCAAATCATAAATAAAGTTGCTATTGTGCAGACAAGATCAAAATAGCTAATTTTGGCCCTTTCCGGGGCCATAACTCTGAAACCCAAAATGGGATCTGGCCAGTTCAAGAAAGGAACCAAGATCTTATGGTGATACAAGTTGTGTGCAAGTTTGGTTAAAATAAAAACATAAATGAAACCACTATCGTGCAGACAAGAAATTGTGGACGGACGGACGGGCGACGGACGAAGGCGATCACAAAAGCTCACCCTGTCACGTGACAGGTGAGCTAAAAAAAACAGTCATGCTTTGTGACCCTGGCCTTAGGAAAAATCAACTTAAACATGGGCAAGGAAAATGACCTCTATTTACAAAATACAGACTGAGGGACAAGGGCAAATGAGTATACCCCTCACAAACATTCAAAACAGACACATTTATACTTAAATAAATCTTTTAGAATATAAATTCACAGTTGGATATTTGTTATGGAGAGCTCATGAAAGACAATGGAATGGCAATTTGTGGCGAAAATGTGCCCTCACTGGACAAGATCAATGGAATATAACTTCTGAAGACAGGACAGACATTTTCTTTTTAAATGTATCTATATCTAGTACAGTTTCTCAACACCTCCAGAACCTAGAAAACAAGTGAATGAAGTATTGCCATGCAATATAAAGTCCCCTACTGGAAGGCACCTAATTTTCTCTACTGCAGTTTAACATAATGAACTAATATCTGTCAATGATGTATAAACAATATTGTACTATATATATACAATATGTTACAACAGCACTCTTGAATTAAAATGTGCATATATAAAAACCCACAGTTACTTTCATACTGAATTGTTATGGCTAATTATGAAAAAGTTATCAAATAAGTTATTTATAGTAACAACAAAAGGAAATTAATCCTAAAAAAAAATAATAATAAAAAAAAATCTATAAAATATAAGTCCACAAGAAATTCTTTACAAGGTAGAGATAGGTCAAAATACACCTAAAAATTGGATGTAACATTGTAAAGTTGTACCAAAGAAAAGTGGTCTCGATTTTTCTCTACCGCCAGTAATAAAAAAAGTTACAATAAAATCTATTTATAGAAAAACAAAGGGACATAATTCTAAAAACAAGGGTGCCTCATGATGGTGAACATTTCATCCAAGTTACATCAAAATCCCTCCATGCATGAAGAAGAAATGCTCCATACAAAGTCATTCTTGAATTTGACCTCTGACCTCTAAATATGACCTTGACCTTAAACCTAGAGACCTGGTTCTTGGGCATGACAATCCGTCTTATGTTGGTGAACATTTGTGCGAAGTTACATCACAATCCCTCTATGCATGAAGAAATGCTCCAGACAAAGTCGTTCTTGTGTCTGACCTTTGGTCTTTTAAGTGTGACCTTGACATTAGACCTTGGGCCTGGGTTTTGCGCATGACATCTTGTCTCATCAAGAGGAATATTTATGCCAATTAATATCTAAATCCTGTTTTGCATGACAAAGTTATAGACTGGACAGGAAAAAAATTCTCTTGACCTTTGATCTCAAAGTGTGACCTTGACCTTTAAGCTAGGGTACTGGGTGTTGCGCATGACACATCATCTCATCATGGGAAACATTTATGCCAAGTAATATTGTAATCCCTTGATGGATGACAGAGTTCTGGATCAGACAGGAAAAAAGCCTTACTGACATTTGACCTCCAATTGTGACCATGACCTTTGAGCTAAGGATCTGGGTTTTGCGCAAGACATGTTGTCTCATCATTGGGAACATTTGCGCCAAGTAATATTAAAATCCTTTCATGGATGGCAGAGTTATGGACCGGACAGGAAAAAAACTCTGTTGAAATTTGACCCCCAAGTGTGACCTTGACCTTTGAGCCAGTGGTCCGGGATTTGCACATGACACGTTGTCTCATCATGGGGAACAATTGTACCAAGTGAAATTAAAATCCTTTGATGAATGTCAGAGTTATGGACCGGGCAGGAAACAGACCCTGTTCATGCTATGTTAACATTTGACTGCTAAGTGTGACCTTGACCTCTGAACTAGGGGTCTGAAAGTTGTGCATGACACATCGTCTTATTTTCAGGTACATTTGTGCCAAGTAATATTAAAATCCCTCCATGGATGGCAGAGTTATGGACCGGACAGGAAAAAAGCCCTGTTGACCTTTGACCTCCAACTGTGACCTTGACTTTTAAGCTAGGGGTCCAGGTTTTAAGCATTACACGTCGTCTCATCATGGGGAACATTTGTGCCCTCCATGGATGGCAGAGTTATGGACCGGACAGGAAAAAAGCCCTCTTGACATTTGACCTCCAATTGTGACCTTGACCTTTGAGCTAGGGGTCCGGGTTTTGTGCATGATACGTCGTCTTATCATGGGGAACATTTGTGCCAAGTATTATTAAAATCCCTTCATGGATGACAGAGTTATGGACCAGACACGAAATTGCGGCCAGACAGACGGCCGGCCGGCTGGAATGACGGAAAAGCGCATTCGGAAAAGCGCATTCCTATAGTCCCTGAAACTGGTTTTCAACCAGTAGGGGACTAATAAAATTCCTGTAAAAAAAACAACAATGTGTCAGACAGAAATAGTGAAATTAATTTAGCTGGAGTCTTTGAATCAAATTCTTACTGGAATGTTGACAGCTCCTGGCGAAAACATATTAGCAGGTTGTATGTGTTTAAGGTATTGGACCCGTAATAGAGTATCTCCTTTTTGAAGAGTATTCAATTCCTACCATAAACCTACTTTGACTGCAATTTTCAGGGGTGCGTAGGTTCAAACCCCACTGGGACCAAATTTTTTTTCCGTGTTTTCATTTTTTTTTCTAGTAAGTTTTTACTTCTTTCACGAGTAATTATGGATGCACAAAAGTGGAAAATTTTCATTTTATAAGCGATTTTTGTTGTTTAATGTGAATTTACCTCCTAATCAGGAGGGGTATAGTTAGACATCTTTAAAAATACTGAGTTACGTGCGGTAAAAGTTCTCTATTTTGCCTTCATTCGTTAGATTACATGTTGTGGAAGAAATGCAGGTAGGTTTTACTATTGCCCAAGGTTATTTTTGAATGAAGTGAGCAAAATTCAAAACAGACACACCAGATTCGACCTTAATTTTTCAATGTTGGAGCTAGAATTCCGTCTCATTAAATCTGTTTACTTGAGGCACCCTAGACAACAAGAGCTGTCACAGGAGACAGCGCGCTCGACTATTTCGATGCTGGATAGTGAAACTGGGCACATCTGAGGAAACTAGAGCTGTCACTGGAGTGTTTAATGACTCCAATTGTGGATGAAGATATTGCACAACAGCCTGAGTCTATGTCAAAAATATCAACTTAAAGTAATAAGAGAGGTAAAGATAAAATGTATCAAAACACTATATAAGTATATCCTTAGCAAAAAGGCGCATAATTCATTAAATATTGGTGCCAGAGTTATGCAGCTTGTGTCATATAGTGTGGGTGATGATGTTGAACAACTACTTTAAGTTTGAATCAAATCCATTCAGTAATAACAGAGACAGAGTGAAAGTGCATCAAAACTTTAACCTAAAATTCTAAGTAAAAAGGGGGAATAATTAATGAAAAATTGGTGCCAGAGTTATGCACCTTGCGTCATATGGTGTGGGTGATGATGTTGAACAACTATTTTAAGTTTGAATCAAATCCATTCAGTAATAACAGAGACAGAGTGAAAGTGCATCAAAACTTTAACCTAAAATTCTAAGTAAAAAGGGGAAATAATTCATGAAATATTTGTCCAAGAGTTATGCACCTTGTGTCATATGATAAGGGTAATGATGTTGAACAATTGTTTAAGTTTGAATCAGAGCCATTCAGTAATAACAGAGATAGAGTGAAAGTGCATAAAACTTTAACCTGAAATTCTAAGTAAAAAGGGGAATAATTCATGAAAAATTGTGCCAGAGTTGTGCATCTTGTTTCATATGATGTGGGTGATGATGCTGAACAACTATTTTAAGTTTGAATCAAATCCATTCAGTAATAACAGAGGTAGAGTGAAAGTGCACCAAAACTTTAACCTGAAATTCTAAGTAAAAAGAGGGAATAATTCATGAAAAAATGGTGCCATGCACCTTATGTCATATGATGTGGGTGATGATGGGAATAATTCATGAAAAATTGTGCCAGAGTTGTGCATCTTGTTTCATATGATGTGGGTGATGATGTTGAACAACTATTTTAAGTTTGAATCAAATCCATTCAGTAATAACAGAGATAGAGTGAAAGTGCATCAAAACTTTAACCTGAAAATCTAAGTGAAAAGGGGGGATAATTCATGAAATATTGGTGCCAGAGTTATGGCCTTTATGTCAGATGATGTGGATGATGATGAGTAATAAGTATTTCAAGTTTGAATCAAATCCATCAAGTAATTACAGAGATAAGTTGAAAACCAAAACTTTAACCAAGGTGGGGACGCGGAAAGACGCCGAAGCCGGGGCGAGTAGGATAGCTCTCCTTATACTTCGTATAGTCGAGATAAAAATGATTTTAAAGTGTTTTTTGTGTTTTATAATTGTTTAACAATAGTTTGATGTTTCTTTTATCAAAATTAATGTTGTAATGAATTCTCTGCAAGCGTTTTAGATAGTGGCCATCACACTGAATTTGTCACTTCTTGAGCGTGAGGAAATACCATATATTATACAAAATTTACAAAAAAACGCACGGTGAAAGTTGTTTAAAATTTGCAACACAGTGTGAAACATGGTCAACATTAAGAATATACCAAGCAAATGCCATTTTTAAATCATTACTATTAGGGGTCCAATACCTTAAGTAAGGTAGGTGAACAACCCGTGGTACTGCCTAAATTAAATGATGGACCAATCCATTTTAGAGCAAGCTAAAGGTTAAGTAAGGCATGTGTACATGAATTTTACTTTGAACAATTATCCATCAAGAAACAAGTGATGCAGATATAATAATATTATGATGAAAACAAATCTAGGCCAGTTAGCAAGACCTGAATCTAAATTTTAACTTACAGCCTAGTCTAATCAGTAAGACTTTGATAACCCTAATTCACTCAACATGAAATGCAGCTAAAATAAAGCCAATAAAATGAAATTATTAGTCTAAAGAAAGCCAATTTCACATACATCAGTGACAAATATTTATTAACTATTTAAAACAAAGACATTATATATAAATAATGTTCAATGACACAAGGGTGTCATCTAGAAGGCTGCTCTGCCTCTTGTTGAACCAAAAGTACATTTTTTGTGCTTCCTCTCCAATCTACAGCTCCCGCAATCTACCCTTCATCACCAGGAATGTCCTCAATTTCAGCAGTTTCTGCTATGGTTCCAGAAGCTAACTTACTTCCCTCACCAGCATCAGATGCTGAGCTTTTAGGCATACTGACAACTGAACTTGCAGATGTAATTAGATTTTCACTTGTTGACGTTTTTAGTGTGAATCCAACTGATTGTGATGAGCAATACGCTGAACTGTCCTTTGAGTATGCATTACTTGGCAACATTTTGTCCGTCCCCTGCTGATACAGCTCTGAGAAGCTGACATCATCCCAGTATAGAGCTGTAATAGGGTCTCCTCTGACAGGTGGCCATCCTGGTGTAGATACTATCTCCTCTTCAATGGTGCTATATTTTGAACTTGAGGGACAGGAACCAACGTTCCTTCAATTGCATGAACTTTTCTCTGACAACAGCATGGTCGAGAAGGAATGTCTGAAATACCAATAGATGTTATAGGTTATAATAGAAGTGACAAAATGTCAGAATATATAACTGACAAAGTAAGTTCAATATGATAAAAGACTATTTACTACAGCTCTATACTCAAGAAGGATAAATACTGACAGAAATTCTGACATGACCCGTTCCATATTCCTATTAAACAAAGAAGGTTGAGAACTGTGTGTTATTTTACAACAATTCACTTTTCTAATGTCACAATTACTGTCATAGCGTCAAAAGGCATATCAGTTGGATGTACTTTAAAATCCTTGGTAACATGTTAGAATCAAAATAATTTATCTCATTCAGTGATTTGTCGCTGAATAAAATCATTGTTTGACGTTGACATGCACATTATTAGCCATCATGATATAATTACTTCACCTCTGAATTCCAAACAATGACTTTACTCCACGACAAATCACTGAATGAGATAAATTATTTCTTAAACAACTGGCAATAATATTCGCTTGCTTGGATTTCAAGGGGCACTAGTACAGTCTAGGTCATATGGGGACTTTATAGCTTTAAATGATGGAGGAATCCTTTTAATGCTGGTTGCTAAGTGAGGAAGCTACAAGTATTGTTTTTTTACAGCTTTGGTATAAATTGATGGGGTCAGGGAGCGAACTCATGATCTCCTGCACTTGAGGCGGGTGCAATACCAAAGCTACCAAGGAGGTTCTTGTGGTAAGTAGAGCAATGCTCTTACCCGCAGAGAGTAGTAGTAATTAACAAACAAGAGGGCCATGATGGCCCTGTATCGCTCACCTGAGTACCATTGCTCAAAATGATATGATCAAGTCTTGACATAGAGCACATAGGCAGACACATTTTAACAAGATATGAACAAAATTTGCAGAGGTCCACTAGGCAATGCTACATGTCAAATATCTAAGATCTAGGCCTTCTGGTTTATTTTTAGAAAATTTTGAAGATTTTTCTATCTACAATCAAGTAACCCCATGGGGCGGGGTCGGGGGTCATGATTTGAATAAATTTTGTAGAAGTCTGCGGCAATGCTACATGTCAAATATCTAAGATCTAGGCCTTCTGGTTTATTTTTAGAAAAGTTTTGAAGATTTTCCTATGTAAAATCAAGTGACCCCTGGGGCGGGGTCAATTTTGACCCCGGGGGTCATGATTTGAACAAATGTAGAGGTCCACCAGGCAATGCTACAAGTGAAATATCTAAGCTCTAGGCCTTCTGGTTTATTTTTAGAAAATTTTTGAAGATTTTCCTACGTAAAATCAAGTGACCCCTGGAGCGGGGTCAATTTTGACCCCGGGGTCATGATTTGAACAAACTTGGTAGAGCTTCACACCAAATATCTAAGCTCTAGGGCTTCTGGTTTTTGAGGAGAAGATTTTCAAAGTTTTTCCTTTCGGTTGCCATGGCAGCCAGAGTTCTGCATGGAATTCAATTCTGTGAACAATTTTGAAAGGGGGCCACCCAAGGATCATTCCTGTGAAGTTTGGTGTAATTCTGCCCAGTGGTTTTCAAGAAGAAGATTTTTTTAGAAATTGTTGACACACGACGGATGACGGACATCAAGCGGTCACAATAGCTCACCTTGTCACCTTTGTGACAAGGTGAGCTAAAAACATTCTCAGCTGCTCATCCATGACACATTTTTGAAGATTAAAAAAAAACGTCATTATACCAGAAAGTTGATGATTGCCACACCAAAGAACTCAAGTCTATATGACACACTGGGTGGAGGCTGAAGCTACAAAAGGAATGCAAATGTGTCTATAATAGATATTGATAATGCTGTTGTGTAATAATAGATGTCTGTAGGAGACTTACTTTGTGTTCTGCACCTTTCTCTCCTTAGTAACTGAGAATTTATTATTAAGTACATAGAAACATTTGTAGCTTTTTGGCATTGTCAATCCATGAAATTAAATACTGACAAACAAATGCTCTTGATCTATCTTTAAAATTTGTAAAACCTGAAGCAATAAAATTTTGTGTGGACAAAATCAACTGATTAACCAGGAATCCAAACAGAATCCCTTCAATTTGTTACTGTTAATACCCCAGTCACACATATGGCGTGGATAGCTATGTCTAGCCACAGATAGACATGCAGTAATCCGTATCAATCCGTACCTGAGCTGTACCTTAAAATAGTAAATTTTATCTATATATCAATATGTATTAATCATATCAAAGTATTATGTGTGGCATTTGTGTTTAAGTATGTATACTTAACATCACTAGAAAATGTAAGTTCTAAGTAAGTGCTAGTTATAATGTTGTTCATTTCACATGCATAAAACTTCTTTTTTCTCATCCCCACTGAAATTACAGCACGACTATCACTTGTGACTTACCATCAAAGTTTTTACATCCATTTAGTATGTAATAATTATGTATGTTGTATACATACATCAAACTTGAAAGCCATAAACCACTGATATAGAAACATTGAAAGGGTTCAGCAGAAAATAAACTCCAACTGCTTTCACATAAACCCATCATATTTTGAGAAGTATTCAAACATAAAAAACATCTCCCTTTGATTACAATATACTCATAGCTACAACAAGGCAGTCTCAAAGACAGCTAAATCCCCTGCCACTGGTATGGATAGTGAATTGGTAAACCTTTGACCTTGAGCTGTGACCTTGAACTTGAACTGACATGGCTGACCCATGAATTATGCACATCATCTAGATGAGGTGATCATTTGACCCAAGTTTCAGGTTAGAGACCACCAATTGTTTTCCCATAGACTTACATTGTAACATTATGGCGTGTACGGCCTTCCATACACCGAAACATGTATATCTAATTACAAGTTCTACAAAAATATCGGACGAAAAACATATGAATAGTGATACTTTATTTAAGTAATTTTCGTGTGAATGAGATGACCCCCTGTTTACATTATTGACATGGTGGGAGAAATTTGTTTGATAAAACTTTTTTTCAATACACATAAAATGTAGCAAATTTTGTCAAAATGTATAATAAAATACTGTAAATGCAGTGAAAAAATATCAATTTTGAAAAAATAATCACTTCCTGGGTTTGTTTACATGACTGACCAATCAGAACGCACAGACATTACCTTATTCCCAGGTATACACTTACCTCATTTCCAGTAAGTTCCCTGTACTTTTTTGAATTGGTGGTCTCTGACCTTCATGAAAATCTTAAAAGGTGTTTTGGAGATACAGAGCTCAAACCTTTGACCACTCAATGTGACCTTGATCTTGAGTTGACATGGCTGACTCATGAGTTCTTGATGAGGTGATCATTTGACCAAACTTTAATGTAAATCCTTCAAGGGGTTTAGGAGATACAGAATGGACACAAAATGGAAGACTCAAACCTTTGACTCTAAGTTGTGACCTTGACCTTGAGCTGGCATGGCTGACTAATCAATTCTGCACATCATCTTGATGAGGTGATCATGAGACCCAAGTTTGATGAAAATCCTTCAAGGGGTTTAGGAGATACAGAGCGGACACAAAATGGAAGGCTCAAACCTTTGACCTTGAGTTGTGACCTTGACCTTCAGCCGACATGGCTGACTCATGAGTTCTGCACATCGTCTTGATGAGATGATCATTTAATCCAAGTTTCATAATTATCTTTTAAGAGGTTTAGGAGATACAGAGCGGACACAAAATATTACGGAGGATGGAAGGACAGAAGGACGGAAAGAGTCCATTCCTATAACCCCCCCTCCACTTGTGGCGGGGGATTAACAAAGTTTCATATGCAAGTTCTGGCAAATAAAGATTCACTGTATATCTTGTGAAATCATTTCATTTTCTGATCATGAAGATTTATGGTTTTGGTGAAAAAGATTGTTTCATTGGTATTTGATTTCATGGACTGATAAAACCATGAAAACTAGAATGATTGTACAGTAATACACCTACTTGTGTTTGCATGAATAAAGTCCTGTACTGGCATCCTTGCTGATACAAGAAAATTCACATCCATCTTCCCAAGCCTGGTCCTTAATGTACAACTGTCCTTTAATATAAACATCCAACTGAAATAGCAAAGAATATATATGCCTCAAGAAGATAGGCCAACTAAATAAGTTACTGTTGTTTGACAGACACTTATTTTCAAAGCTATTTTTTGTTGAAATTGAGGTAGATACTCTGTTTAATAGGTAACTGATAGGAGTCAGTGGTTAGCAGGTTAAACCACTGTGCTAGAAGCCTGGTATCAATTTTCTGTTGCACACCTGAGTATCAATTTCCAGTTGTAAATAGATGTTAGTTCTGGGTAATTCCTTAAACTGGTACTTTTTTCAGCTGTATCAGCCTAGACATGATGCTGGGGAGGTACGATGACACCTGCTATGTTCCATCCATTCCAGGCGGGTACTTTTGTCAACTACCCACTTTAATTTTATGACAGTCTCTCTATTGCTGAGACATTTGTTAAGTACAGAAATACAACAACTTTGATATCTGATTCTTGTCTTTATTCTCAATTACGGTAGTTAGTTACATTTGAAAGGGTCAAAGGTCAAAAGTAAATACATACTGTGATGATGATGAAAACGCTTACTTATTGTTGGTGCCGTAAAGCCTGCACTACCAGCTCCCAGTAGCAACACCTCCCCTGATGGTAAAGTTGGCTGCACTTGTTTTTTTCCTACAACTGTGATGGCAAAGACAGCTTTGTTCATAACATAATCCTTTATTCTTTAATAACTACAGCATCATTACATTTTAGGAATAACTTAGTAACAAAAATATATTTTTGTTATAGTTTATTTTAAACAGGAATTACTGGCACGCGAGTAGTCCCCGGACACACTCCTACAATGCCCTATTTTCGAGATTCTTCTAAATATTTTTGTGTCTAATGTAAGAAGTTTATCAAGTTCATTTTTCAGGTAATCATATGAGTATAATAATCGTGGAAATTCCTACAGCATGGTTACTTGTTTTGTTTACATTTTCACTGGTGGGGCTTCCGTTTTTATTGTGGATGCGAAAAAGAGGTCTGTCTGGAGGGTTTTAAAATTAAGGCTACATGTCTTTACTTCACGACTAGCGGACATACACTTTCAACAAGAAAACTTATTTTCTTTGTGACAAAAATACTAATTTGCCAAAATATTTCATTATTGTAAAATTAATATCTGTGACTTAAGCATAATTATCCTATTTTCTGTTGTCGCTAATTCTGTGTGGCTGGGACAAATAAATATGACGCAAACTTGTGATCTTTTTACAGTTATATAAAATATCAGTTCCAAAAAGTATATTCATGAAAAATTGGTCTCCAGGCATTACTATCAGGCACTTTAAAATTTGACCTTCTACAGACCCCTTTTCTTGCCTCGCTAATCCCCCACGAACGTGATGTCATTTCAAAGAAAAAACACCAAATTGATAATACCGGAGCTGAGGTATATATATATGTAAATCGTCTTTATTTTTGAGATTGTTTAAGCTTTCCAGGATGAAATATATGGGAATACTTGCGTGCCAGTAATGTGTGATGTGAATCTAAGTACAGCACTAATGAGATATATTATTAATTCCTTTTTATAAATTTATGTTACAATTATATATATCTAAACATTTCTTCTCACCTGCTGGAGGGTTAGAAACACTTAGAGCCAAGCCGTTAGCTAGGGAACCGAGGTTTGTGGATGAGGAAAAGAAGTATCCATCCTGACACTGAACTACTGGGCAACATTCACCAGACTTCTTCACTACACGGCAATATCTTGGCAAGTTGTTGTACGATGGATATCTACAAAATGCCAAAGAGAAATACGTAATTCAATAAAATATTTGGCATTCAAGGAAAATCATTCAGACATTATTCTGCAGTAAAAATCAAGTACAGATTCAATAAACAAATACATTAGCTGGTTCCATTGTTCTAAGGTATTTCCTTATCATATGGTGATTTTCTAGCTTTTGATGGTAGAGGAATTTGGTAGGTACACCGCCGTCCTCTATTTCAGTGACAGTCTGGCCCCTGGGTTGAATCATCCACCTTCCGTTAGTCATCTCTAATAGTTACTACACATGAATAAGTCATCTCTAATAGTTACCACACATGAATAAGTAATCTCTAATAGTTACCACACAGGAATAAGTCATTTCAAATAGTTACCACACAGGAATAAGTCATCTCTAACAGATACCACACAGGAATAAGTCATCTCTAACAGTTACCACACAGGAATAAGTCATCTCTAATAGTTACCACAAAGGAATAAGTCACCTCTAACAGATACCACACAGGAATAAGTCATCTCTAATAGTTACCACACAGGAATAAGTCATCTCTAACAGTTACCACACAGGAATAAGTCATCTCTAACAGTTACCACACAGGAATAAGTCATCTCTAACAGTTACCACACATGAATAAGTCATCTCTAATAGTTACCACACAGGAATAAGTCATCTCTAACAGATACCACACAGGAATAAGTCATCTCTAATAGTTACCACACAGGAATAAGTCATCTCTAACAGTTACCACCACACAGGAATAAGTCATCTCTAATAGTTACCACACATGAATAAGTTTGGTTTGATTTGAAATCATTCTACATCCAGAGTGCGGTTTGAACCCAAAGCAGTGACGGACAAGTGACTGGAATTGTTCTTAACTTTTTTTGGTGTTTTTTATTCTTTTTTTTCCCCTAAATACATCAAACTTTTCAACAGTTCATAAATAAACAAGAGGACCATGATGGTCCTGAATTGCTCACCTGTTCCCACATGACCCAGTTTTGAGTATGACGTCGTTTTTTCTATAATTTGACAAAGTGACCTAGTTTTAGAGCTCATGTGACCCAGTTTTGAACTTGACCTAGATATTATCAAGATAAAAATTCTGACCAATTTTCATGAAGATCCAATGAAAAATATGGCCTCTAGAGAGGTCAAAAGATTTTTCAAATTTTAGATCTACTGACCTAGTTTTTGACTGCAGTTGACCCAGTTTCAAACTTGACCTAGATATCATGAACATTCAGACCAACTTTCATACAGATCCCATGAAAAGTATGGCCTCTAGAGAGGTCACAAGGTTTTTTTATTATTTGACCTACTGACCTAGTTTTTGATGGCACGTGACCCAGTTTCATATTTGACCTAGATATCATCAAGGTGAACATTCTGATCAATTTTCATGAAGATCCATTCAAGGGTATTGCCTCTAGAGAGGTCACAAGGTTTTTCTATTTTAGACCTACTGACCTAGTTTTTGATCGCAGTTGACCCAGTTTCAACCTTAACCTATATATCATCAAGATAAATGTTCAGACCAACTTTCATACAGATCCCATTAAAAAATATGACCTCTAGAGAGGTCACAAGGTTTTTTCATTATTTGACCTACTGACCTACTTTTTGAGGACACATGACCCACTTTCAAACTTGACCTAGATATCATCAAGATGAACATTCTGACCAATTTTTTCTATTTTTAGACCTACTGACCTAGTTTTGAACCGCACATGACCCAGTTTCGAACTTGACCTAGATATCATCAAGATGAACATTCAGACCAATTTTCATACAGATCCAATGAAAAATATGGCCTTCAGAGAGGTCACAAGGTTTTTCTATTATTTGACCTACTGACCTAGTTTTTGAGGGCATGTGACCCAGTTTCGAACTTGACCTAGATATGATCAAGGTGAACATTCTGACTAATTTTCATGAAGATTTTTTTAAATATATGGCCTCTAGAGAGGTCACAAGGTTTTTCTATTTTTAGACCTACTGACCTAGTTTTTGACTGCACATGACCCAGTTTCGAACTTGACCTAGATATCATCAAGGTGAACATTCTGACCAACTTTCATAAAGATCTCATGAAAAATATGACCTCTAGAGTGGTCACAAGCAAAAGTTTATGCACGCAGGCACGGACGAACAACGGAATCTGCGCGATCACAAAAGCTCACCTTGTCACTTTGTGACAGGTGAGCTAAAAACCAGAAATGAAAACTGGTAAGTGTACTTATATTTTACCTAAATGTTTTTGAACGATTGCATTCTTACCTTAATTCTATAGCTAAGTTTCTGCAAAATCAATTGATAAATTACTAAACCAGAGGGCCATGAAGGCCTGTATCGCTCACCTGACCTATTGACCTAAAGACCATCAAGATTAACATTCTGACCAAGTTTCATTAAGATATGGTCATAAATGTGAGTATTAACTAGTTTTTCCTTTAATTTGACCTAGTGACCTAGTTTCTGACCCTACATGACCTAGATTTGGACTTGGCCTAAAGATCAATCAAGATTAACATTCTGACCAAGTTTCATGAAGATACAGTCATAAATGTGGTTTCTAGATTTTTAACAAGCTCTACTTTAGATCTGACCTTGTGACCTAGTTTTAGACCCCACCTAATTCAGACTGGAACTTAACCTTAAGATTATTAAGATTAACATTCTGACCAAGTTACATAAAGATATGGTCATAAATGTGCTCTCTAGAGTGTTCACTAGCTTTTCCTTTGACCTGGTGACCTAGTTTCAGACCCCACCTGACCCAGATTTAAACTTGACCTAAAGATCATCAAGATTAACATTCTGACAAAGTTTCATTAAGATATGGTCATAAATGTGGCCTCTAAAGTGTTAACTAGCTTTTCCTTTGATTTAACCCTGTGACCTAGTTTTTGACCCTACCTGACCCAGATTTGAACCTGACCTAAAGATCATCATGGTTTACATTCTGACCAAGCTTCATTAAGATAAAGTCATAAATGTGGCCTCTAGAGTGTTAACAAGCTTTACATTTGATTTGACCTGGTGACCTAGTTTCTGACCCCACTTGACTTAGATTTGAAACTGACCTAAAGATCATCAAGATTAACATTCTGATTAAGTTTCATAGAGATATAATTATCATAAATGTGGTCTCTAGAGTTTTAACAAGCTTTACATTTGATTTGACCTGGTGACCTAGTTTTTAACCCCACATGACCCAGATTTAAACTTGACCTAAAGATCATCAAGATTAACATTCTGACCAAGTTTCATTAAGATATGGTCATGAAATGGCCTCTACAGTGTTAACAGGCTTGCTTTACATTTTATTTGACCAGATGACCTAGTTTTTGACCCCACATGACCAAGACTGAAACTTAACCTAAAGATCTTCAAGATTAACATTCTGACCAAGTTTTATTAAGATATGGTCATAAATGTGGCCTCTAGATTGTTAACTAGCTTTTCCTTTCATTTGACCTGGTGACCTAGATTTTAACCCCACACGACCCAGATTCAGACCTGACTTAAAGATCATCAAGGTTAACATTCTGACTAATTTTCATTAAGATATAGTCATAAATACTGAGTCGGCTTTGATAAAGGTATAGAATGACATCCTCACATCCCTTGACCAAAATTCTGTAACAGTCCTCGTACTACTCGATCTGTCTGCAGCTTTCGACACGATTGACCACCAAACGCTATTACACAGACTTGAACATCATTTTGGAGTCACAGACAAAGCACTTGCATGGATGTCATCATATCTTAGTGACCGCTATAAAACTGTGTGCTTTGATGGTGAGTTGTCGACGCCTATATTGATGAAATACAGTGTGCCCCAGGGATCAGTGCTTGGTCCAAAGAACTATATCATGTACACTAAACCCGTGGGTGCCATATGCAGACGTCATGGACTTCTACACCATTTCTATGCCGATGACTTTCAATTATACCTATCCTTTAAGCCGATAGAGGCTGTGGCTAGAAGTGAGGCCTTGCGCCGCATTGAGAGCTGTCTGGCTGAAATTGTCTCGTGGATGCATTGCAACATGCTGAAGCTTAATGCTGATAAAACAGAGGTAATGCTATTCACATTAAAGCGTAACTCTAAGTACATTGATGACGTCTCTATTAAGGTCGGTGACTCTGTGATAAAATCCACAAAATGTGTTAGGAATCTTGGTGCAGTACTTGACAGCAATATGGATATGGAACAACAAGTCAACTCTGTGTGCCGGGCTGGATATGCACAACTTCACAGAATAGGTCACATCAGACGGTATCTTACCAGTGATGCCACAAAGACCCTTATCAACAGCCTGGTTACTTCACGGTTAGACTACTGTAATGCCTTGTTAAGTGGTATTCCAAACAGCACAATTAACAAGTTGCAACATGTCCAGAACGCGGCAGCTCGCGTCACCACCAAGACGCCCCGTCGCAATCATATAACACCGGTTCTGAAGGAGCTCCATTGGTTGCCAGTAAAATACAAGGTGCAGTACAAGGTTCTGACCCACACATTTAAGGCTTTACACAATCAGTCCCCTGCCTATATTAGGGATATGATAGAAGTGTATAAACCGGTCAGAAACCTAAGATCACAAGACACACTGTCACTGGTTATGCCAAAAACTAAAACCATGATGTATGGCAATCGCAGCTTTTCTTGCACTGCTCCGAAGCTTTGGAACTCCCTTCCCATCAAGATCTGGGAAGCTGACACGCTAGCTGCTTTCAAAAATTACAACATTTTGTTAACTGACCGATACATTGATGCTTTTTTTTAAAATTTCTTCTTCATAAACTGCGTAGAACAGTATTTTATCCTAGGGTAACCTAAATACTTTTAAATATGTATGTATGTTTGTCTTGTTTAATCTATACGTTTTACTTTTATGGATTTTGTTAATGTGGAATGCATTATTTTTGTATGTGTATTTGTTGGTATTTTTGCAATTTTTCTGTGAAGCACTTTTAAACGTGTACACGTGCATGAAAAGAGTGCTATATAAATGTGGTATAATAATAATAATAATAATAATAATAATAATAATAAAGATCATCAAGATTAATATTCTGACCAAGTTTCATAGATATTTTCATAAATGTGGCCTCTAAAGTGTTAACAAGCTTTATATTTGATTGGACCTAGTGACCAAGTATTTGACCCGAGATGACAAAATATTGAACTCATCCAAAATTTTGAGGGTTATATTCTGACCAAGTTTCATTAAGATTGGGCCAAAATTGTGACCTCTAGAGTGTTAACAGTCAAACTGATGACGATGACAGATGGACGACGACAGACACAGGGCGATCACAAAAGCTCACCTTGAGCACTTTGTGCTCAGGTGAGCTAAAAATGATAAAACACCAGTTTAATAAAGCTTTTTAACGTCAATGTCATTTAAAATAGCAGAGTTTGTTTGTTTTGGGTTTAACGCCATTTTTCAACAGTATTTCAGTCATGTTACGGCGGGCAGTTAACCTAACCAGTGTTCCTGGATTCTGTACCAGAACAAACCTGTTCTCCGCAAGTATCTGCCAACTTCCCGACATGAATCAGAGGTGGGAGGACTAATGATTTCGGACACAATGTAGTTTATCAAATAGTCACGGAGAACATACGCCCAGCCCGAGGATCGAATTCATGACCCCGTGATCCGTAGACCAACGCTCTACCTACTGAGCTAAGCCGGCGGGTCTAAAATAGAGGAGTTGTTGGTCAAATTGACTTGTGTATATAATAGTAAAAGAAAGTAAATTTTTATGTTTCGACTGGAAAAGCTTACATGTGATAAAAAGAATATTACATTTGTGATTTTCAACACTCGGCAGAGCCTCGCATTTTATTATTTCATTTACTAGTAACTTAAGTTTCATAAATTCAATATGAATAGACACTCCTGTCATATCCTCTATATATCAACCGTATTAACATGACTCTATTTGATTTCCATTTAAAGACGGAAATGAAGCTCTGTACGTTCTGCAATAAATAACGATTGATGCACAGACCGGTTTAGGCCTTCTTGTGATTTATCCTCTTATTTACCATGGTTCAGATGCTTCATTATTTAACTGTGGTAAATTAGACGATAAACCACTCGAAGTCCTTGATAGTCTGTTAAACAGTATAAATACCTCTTCCACTTCTTGCTCTCTCTTCCTTCATCTACCTCTTCTTTTCTGCTTTCAACCTGCAATGCAAGTATTTTTCATTCAAATGTGTCTTTTACAATAAAGAACATTAGGAAGTTACAGACTGTTAAATTATTGCATGAATTTGAAGAAAATGGAATAATATTAGATCCTTATCAGATGGAATCCTCTTTCATAGATCTCAGTTTTTCGGTATGGAATTATATTTCCCATTGTTCTGCATTAACATGCTATGACTGTCATTATCAGACATGTTAACTCAATTTGCAAGAGACTGAACAAGAGCTGTCACAGGAAACAGCACGCTTGACTATTTCAATGCTGGATAGTGACACTGGGCACATCTGAGGAAGCTGGAGCTGCCATTAGAGTGTTTAATGACTCCAATGGTGGATGAAGATATTGGACAATAGCTTGTTTATCAGCTGTTTACACTCAACTGAAAATTTTCAAAATGGCGGTGGCTTACAATATTATTGATTAACTACAGTGGAATATTAACGCTACGATCGGTTGAAGTCTGACAGGTGAGAAGGCGGGGTTGACCATTGATTTATCAGTAATTTAATCTCATATATGCATCAAGTTTTACAACTGAAGTAAACAGATTACAACACTCTGAAAAACTTGGTGATTCAGATTTCGGCAGGAGGCAATAATTAGGCAAAGTGGCTGACTTTACAGCCACAATATCACTCAAATGGCCCTGTAGGAAAATCCCTGCTCTAGGTTCACATCTCACGAGTATGGTATTGTTCCATATGTGTCAACAACTCTCCTTAAAGTACTTTCTTAGGCACTGCTCATGCAGTCATATCTTCATTTTGGGCTAGGAGCCCTTAAACTTTTGTTTGTTGGACTAAACATCACACTGGCACAATTATTCATCACATGACTTTCTAGCTTTTGGTGGTGGAGGGAGACCCAAGATGCCTCACCAGGCATTATTTCATTATGGGCAGGCTTCTGAAACCTTAAACCTTTAGGCGTTAGAGAGAGGAAAGGGGTGGGTTGATCATGTAATGCATCTTTATGAAAGTAGTCGGTATAAAATTGATAAACATGAAAACTTTGTAAATGATAAATACACATACACTCAGTTTCCTAACCTTTCTAAAATTAATTTTGATGAAAAAGTAAAAAAAAAAATTGTGAATTGACCTACTGATGTAACACAGCCTGGAAACTAATGAGTCAGCAGATAGGGCTATGCTATTTTAGAAGATAATTTTAAAATACAGCAAGATAAATATGGTACATGACGTCACCAAGAAAGAACGCTACAGACTCGGAGAAACTTGTAAAAAGCATGCTGTTGTCCCACAATTCAAACAACACATCCAACTTGATCTTTCAGAGTATCGTCAGTAATGATTACTTTACTTAAAATATCAACAACATTTGTATCGAAGTATATTCACTTTCCCTTTATTATTATATACAATACAAAAAAGTACTTAGTCTAGCTTTACTTCAATCATGTTTCTTACACCAGCTTTGAAATAGAGGAACATATATGAGGGTTCTTTTTTTTCATTCTGAATTTATTGAATCAGTTGAATAAAATATACAAAGCATTTTATTGGTTTTATCAAATGTTAGATTTTTATGTTGAAACATTGAAATATTTCTTTCTGTACCTATCTCAGACAAAGTAAATTCAAAAAGCAACAATGTTGAAGTGTTACTTCACTAGTGTAAAACCAAAACCATTACTTAATTTCACTCCTATGATATAAATGTTTTCAGTACGTGCTAGTAGTATAGTACTTGTTTGTGCGAAGACCTATTTAACCTCGCCTGACCCCTTGCCTCTATTCTATAAGTGGACTTTAACCTTACCCTAAACTTAAAATACTAACTTGATACCCTTGATACCCTGAAAATCTTTTAAATCTTTAGTTAAACCGAATGAAAACCTTTGATTCAGTCCCCGGTCCGAACCAACTAATGTCAAACAATTTAAAACCCACAGGTTTTAAACCCAGTTAAAAGTTTTAAATACATATGATATAGATGAGTTTACAGAATAAAATATATTGTTTGAAAGAAAGAAGATTTACTGATAATATAAATCCTCATTATGTTACAACAAAAAACGGGAGAAAAATGATAAGGGCTACTTGTTCATCTTGTGGAAAAATGAAATCAAAGTTTGTTAAAAGTACAGGGGGTAATTTAGATATTCACAAAGCAATGTTACCTTTATTACCTAAGAAAGGTTTAACACTCCCAGGATATAATTATTGTGGGCCAGGAAATCCCCTAGATAATGGACCCCCTGTCAATGAACTGGATGCAGTATGTATGGACCATGATTTTTGCTATGACAGTGGTGTAAAAAAGGGTACATGTGATAAGCAAATGCTTTCCAATTTAAATAAAACTAAATCAAAAACATTTGGGGAAAAGATTGCAAAACATTTAGTTGTGAAACCTATAATTAAAACGAAATACAAACTTGGGCTGGGACAGGAACAACAGTTCCATATGGGTTTAACACCCAGACAAAAGTCAAAAAACGGGAAAAGGGGGTAGAGTATACCCCCGGAATCACCTGGAGTGATGAATTAGCAGAAGAATTACACAAACCAATTAAAAGAAAATTTAGGAAACGAAGAGTGATAGTTAATGATATTGATGATACTTGGTCAGCTGATTTAGTTGACATGCAAGCTTTTTCAAAATATAATAAAGGAGTAAAGTACTTGTTAACCGTTACTGATATATTTAGTAAATATGCTTGGGTTATTCCATTAAAGAATAAAACTGGAGAATCTGTTACTGAAGCATTTAATAAAATAATTTTAAAAGGTAGAATTCAGGGACGAAAGTCCCCGAAGACTGCAAGAATTCCAACAAATTTATGGGTAGATGAAGGAAAAGAATTTTATAATAAAAAGTTTGAATCATTTTTGAATAAAAATAAAATTAATATGTACCATACATTTAATGAAGGAAAGGCTGTAGTAATAGAAAGATTTAATAGAAGTTTAAAAAGAATAATGTGAAAATATTTTACAGCAAATAATACTTATACTTATTTAGATAAGTTGCAGGATATGGTTGATAAATATAACAAAACAAAACATTCTAGTATAAAAATGACACCAACCGAAGCTAGTAAAAACTTAAATAAAGGTACTGTTTACTTTAATTTATATGGTGATTTAAAGATACCAAAGAGTAAAACAAAATTTAAAACTGGTGATCGAGTTCGCTTAAGCAAACTTAAAAGACATTTTGAAAAAGGATATACACCAAACTGGACAGAGGAAATATTTATAATTTATAAAATTAATAATACAAATCCCAGAACATACACTATAAAAGATTTAAATGATGAAATAATTCAGGGTTCATTTTATGAACAAGAACTTTTACCTACTACACAAGACGTTTTTAGAATAGAAAAAGTTATTAGACGAGACTATAAGAAAAAACAAGCTTTAGTAAAATGGAAAGGTTACAATGAAAAATTTAATAGTTGGGTACCATTTAGTGAATTGGAAGAAATTTAATTTAAAAAATATATTATATAAATGAGCCATAAAAATTTAATTTCTAATAATGGAATAGAAACAATAGATCAGTTAATCATTCACTTAACTAAACTAGCTGCTGCTTACAGAAAAAGTTATAAATTTTGTGGGAGAGTAAGTACCGGATTATATATTACAGCAGGTATCTTTGGTTGCTCAGCTGCATTAGCACTTGTTCCAGCTATTCCTATATTTGTAGCAGTTGCTGGCGCTGTTCCATCAATAATTACCATATTTACTAACAGATTAAAACTTGACGACAAGAAATTTATTTTAAAAGCACATCATCACAAAATAAAACAACTTATAACAAAAGCACGGATTGGAAAAGTAAATAAGGAAGAAGGGAAAAAAGTTATTCAGGATATTTTTACAATACTATTAGAAATGCAGAAAGAAAAAAAATATTCAATGCCTTTTGAAACGTATATGAAGGAATTTGAACTTAACGGATATAAAAGTAAAAAAGAAGAAGAGCTGTATTAAATTTTACGTGTGTTTTTAGAGATTTTTTTTCTATAAGTATATTATATATAGATGGTTAATAGAAAGGTAGATAGAATGATTATGCCAAAATTATCTAGCACTTTAGGAGAATTAATGAATCCAGACAAAAATTCATATAAAAAAGTTCTTAAAAGAAGAAATGTTATTAAATCAAAACTTGATCAAATAGTTAGTGATGAATATAAAAATCACGTTATTGATAAATTACAGAATGTTATAGATCCTTATCTTTTAAAAAATAATTTATTTGAATGGAACTGTGGTTGTCTATTAACTGAAGAAGAAAATGCTGAAAGATTATGTGATTGTCCCAGACCAAATAATATTCGAAACAATCCTAAAAAAGTTATTGCAACCAATTATGATACTAATGAAGAAAAAACATATAAAAGCACTTATGCAGCATCCAAAGACCTTAATATTAATTCAGGGTTAATAACAATGTGCTGCAAAGGAAAAAACCAAGTTAAAAGTGGAATATCAAAAACCAGTGGAAAAAGATATAAATTTAAATATTTTAATTCTTCTTAAACTTTATTTATTTTATTATTTTTTTAATCATTTTTTCCTTAGTGATTTTTTTTTCTAAATATAATATATAGATGGAAATCGAGAGATCTACAAAACAATATTATAAGAAATTTGAACTTAAAATTACATATAGACAAGATCCAAAGAATCAATTATATTTAACTATAAACGACTCTTATGAAATACTTAAATCTGAACTTAAAACTTTAAAAGGTATAAAAATAAACGTTGTTTTAAAAATAACTTTTGCAAAAATGGATAAAACTGATACAATATATAAATCAGCTTATTTTCAATCAAAGGCTTTAGAAATTATTAACACAAACGAAATAAAAAAAAACTTTACATCAAGCTTTTGATGAAATAATAAATAGAGTTGGTAATTGGATTTCTGAAGGAAGTGGCTGGAGAATAGAGTCAGTTGATGCTCATTATATAAATAGATATATGTATAGTCCATTGGCTGCTTCAAGTTATTTAGAATTACCAAAACCATTACAAAATTCAATGAAAGGATTAATAAATATAAAGAATGATGATAACGAATGTTTTAGATGGTGTCATTTAGCTTACAAATTTCCTGTAACAAAACATTCTGAAAGAGTTTCAAATTATAAAAAAACAAATAAACGATCTTGATTATACTGGAATTAAATTTCCTGTTACATTAAATCAAATATCTAAAATAGAAGTTTTAAATGCTAATTTTAATTGCTAATTACTAATGATAAAATAACTGATGATGACTGTAAGAGGGCTAAAGCCACTGTAGTCCAACATTATGTTTGGATAAAAGACTTTAATAGATTAATGAATAACAAAACAAAAAACACAAACAAGAAACATTTTTGTAGATCTTGCCTGCAACACTTTACCCAAGAAAGAATATTAAATGAACATATTCCAAATTGTTTAGCTATTAATGGTATCCAAGGTGTAAAAATGTCAAAAGAGGGAAGTAAAGTACAATTTAAAAATTATCATAAAGGTTTAGCAGTACCTTTTGTAATTTATGCTGATTTTGAATCAATAACTAAAAAAGTTTTAACTGCTTTACCATCACCTGAATCTTCATTTACTGAACCATATCAAAATCATATAGATTGTGGTTACGGTTATAAAGTTGTTTGTTGTTATGACGATAAATATACTAAACCAACCCAGATTTATAGAGGTCCTAATGCAGTTTATAAATTTATTGAAAAAATGCTTGAAGAAGAGGAATATTGTAAAGAAATATTTAAAGAGCACTTTAACAAAGAACTAAGAATGTCTAAAAAAGATGAAAGTGAATTTAAAAAACAAAAGTTTTGTCATATTTGTGAAAAAGAATATATAGAAGATTCAATCAAAGTAAGAGACGAAAAACAAAGTTTTCCGAATGGACCAAAGACAAAGTCTTCGGAAAGTTACACTTTACCAAAGGTCCGTGACCATTGTCATATAACAGGAAAATTCAGAGGAAGTGCTCACTCAGAATGTAATATTAATTTTAAACTAACACACAAAATTCCTGTTATTTTTCATAATTTAAGAGGTTATGACGGTCATTTTATTATGCAACAAATAGGAAAATTTAAAAAAGAAATTAATGTTATTCCTAACAATATGGAAAGATATATGGCATTTATGATTTCCGACTTAGTCTTTATTGATTCATTTCAATTTATGTCTCAATCATTGGATAACCTAGTAAAAAATATTCCAGAATTTAAATACTTATCTCAAGAATTTGATAAAAATATAGAATTATTAAAAACAAAAGGTGTTTATCCATATGATTTCATGGATTCATTTAAAAAATTCAAGGAAACAGAATTACCTTCTAAGGAAGAGTTTTATTCAATTTTAAATGAAACACATATCTGACAACGAATATGAACATGCTAAAAATGTTTGGAATAAATTTAAAATTAAAACAATGGGAGAATATCATGATCTATATTTAAAAACTGACGTGTTACTTTTAGCTGATGTATTTGAAAATTTTAGAAAACTATGTTTGGAGTACTACAAATTAGATCCTTGCCATTATTTTAGTAGTCCTGGGTTAGCTTGGGATGCAATGTTAAAAATGACTGGAATTAAGTTAGATTTAATAACTGATATTGATATGTATCTTTTTATTGAAAAGGGACTGAGAGGAGGAATAAGTTATATTTCAAACAGATACAGTAAAGCAAACAGTAAATATATGAAAGATTATAATCCTGAATTAGAATCTAAATACATTATGTACCTCGACGCCAATAACCTTTACGGTTGGGCTATGTGTCAACCTTTACCCTGTGGAAACTTCAAATTTATATCCGAAAAACAATTCAAGAAATTAATTGCAAAAGGTAAAACTAACTTTATAGTTAAATGTGATCTTGAATATCCAAAAGAATTACATACTGTACATAATGATTATCCTTTAGCTCCTGAAAAAATTATTATACCAGATCAATGGCTTTCTGATTATAGTAAAAATATTAAAACAGAATTTGAAATAGGAAAAAGTAATGTAAAAAAATTAGTTCCAACTTTAATGAAAAAACAAAATTATGTAGTTCATTTTAAAAATCTTGAACTATATACACAATTAGGGTTAAAAGTAACAAAAATACATAAAATATTAACTTTTGATGAAAGTCCTTGGTTAAAAAAGTATATTGATTTTAATACTCAAAAAAGATCTAAAGCAAAAAGTTCATTTGAAAAGGACTTTTTTAAGTTAATGAACAACTCTGTATTCGGTAAGACGATGGAGAATTTACGCAAGAGGGTTAATATTAAATTAACACATGATGAAAATATTTTATTAAAATACATAGCCAAACCTTCATTTGTTAGTTCAACGATGTTTAACAAGAATTTGTTTGGTATTCATAGAATAAAAGAAAGTTTGTTATTAAACAGACCTTGTTATGTTGGAATGTGCATTCTAGATTTATCAAAATATTTAATGTATGATTTTCATTATAATTATATTAAGGAAAAGTATGAAAACTCAGCAAAGCTTTTATTCACTGACACTGATTCATTATGTTATGAAATAAAAACCAAAGATGCATATGATGATTTTTATAAGGACAAAGATTTATTTGATAATAGTGATTACGATAGTAATTCAAAATTTTATTTTGATCATAATAAAAAAATAATTGGAAAATTTAAAGATGAAGCTGCCGGCATTCCCATTGTTGAATTTGTTGGATTAAGAAGTAAAATGTATTCTTATTTATTAGAAAATGAAGTTAATGTTAAAAAATGTAAAGGAATTAAAAAACTTGTTGTTAAGAAAACAATAGTTCATAAAAATTACAAAGATACTTTGTTTAATTCAACCCAAAGTAATCACACCTTTAAAGTTATTCGTTCTGATAAACACAATCTTTCCAGTTATGTTACAAGTCGAAAGATTTCCTGCGGCCAGAAGTTATACCAGGCTAAAAAGTAACTTATGAGTGAATATCGTACTTGTTTTTTTTTTTTATCATACCATTACGCTTTACATAGGAAAAATAACTCCATTCTACATGTTGTACAAGCAGACCTATGAAATATATATTTCTTAATTCTGAAAGTTATTGTTCTGAGCAAAAATAACTATATTTCCCTTTCATGTATGGCATAACTTTTAGCTCAACAGGCCACATTCCTTGACTATTGAAATACTTTACTAGAACTATTACAACTGTGATTCATGCCTTCACTTGGACTTAACTGACATATAGAGCAAAAAAACAACTAGGTATCAATATTGATCACCGCTGAAAGTTTGAATAAGTTATATGAAATAATAAATAAGGAATTCAGGTCACAAGACTTTCTCTATATATATCATACAGAGTGCCAGCTTTATTGCAATATAGGCGTTCCATAAATGCGATAAGCCAATCGCAAATCGGTAAAATATCACGTGAAATCGCCCAGTCTCCATGTGCTTTACTACTTGTTGCATTCCAATATACCTGCGGCCTCCAGGCCGCAGGTAATAAATAAAACATCTTTATCATGTTATGACGATAAAAGATATATTCTTGATAATGGTATTGATACATTAGCTTATTCTTAAATTAATTCTTAAATTAACTCTTAAATTATAGAACCATAAATTGTTAACTGAATATTCATAACGTTTAAAGAATTAATATAAATAACATCATTTATTTTAAATTCATTTGCATAATTAACAGAAATAGATTCATTTTTTCTATTATTTTTTACATTATAACTTTGAAGAATTACATTTTCTCTATTTTTTAGTTGTAATTTAGCTTCTCCTTTATCTAATTTAATTGCATCAACAAGAATAATTAAGATGCAATTTTGTTTAATTGTTACATTATTACCATTTTGAACTAAACCAGGACTAGCATTTACAGTTTTCCATTGAAATAATCCATCATCGGTATCTTGGGTATAACATGTTAAAAACAATGGAGGTTTTCTTATTAATTGTCTTTCTATTTTATTTACTTTTTCATTTATATTATTGAATATTCCCATTATATTAATTATTCCAGTTAAATAAAACACAGTTTTAATAAGTTTTAATTAAAACCCGGAAGAAAATTTACATGTCCTTATTGGTTAAAATAATTTATAATAGTTTGTTCATTTTGTTTTACATTATTAATTTTTAGTATTTTATCTTGTAACATTTTAATGAAAAATAAACAATAATATCCACAGAGTGTACTTGTTTTGTCTTGATATTGAACATTGTTGTATTTTACATTTGGTATATACTTAATTACTTCTTTCGGCGGAGGAAGTCCAAATGGATCGAAATACATATTATTTAAGTAACAAACCCAATGTGTTCCAGGACCAACAGAGTCATCCAAATTTATAATTCCACACTCGTCCTTTTCTTTTAATTTTGGTAAATTATTTTTACTAAACACACCCCTAAAGTTTTTAATTTTTAATTGTTTTACCCATTGTTCAATTTCAAAGTTAGATATTGGTTTGTTTATAAATTTTATTTTTTTTTACTATAGGAATTCGTCTGTAAGGTCTCCGTTGTGAATCAATCTGTATACCCTGGCCATGTCCCTTACCACTTAACAAAGATGTAATCAAAGGTATTCCTAGACTAGCAGCCAACATACCTAAAAAGCCGCCATTTTGTTTTTGTTTTTGTGTTAATTTAATTACTCCAGATCCAACTAGTTGCTTTCTTTGATTAGGTGTAAGATATGGTGATATCATATTTCTCTTATCATTAGCTACTGAAATCATACCATTTCCAAGTATTTTACTAACACCAGTACTGGCCAGCCCAGACAAAGCGCCAATGCCTAGAGGGGCTAATATTTTTGGAGCTATTTTTGCTGCCATTGGAAGAATTGTTTTTCCTAACAAACCAGCCAAAGCTCCTAAAAATCCACCATTTTGACCTTGACTGGACATTTGACTTTTTGAAATTGTAATTTCTAATCCCTTATTATTTGCAACAGCTTTTTTAATTTGATTAATTTGTGTTTTTGTTAAAAGTAAAGGGAAGTTTCCACGTAATTGTTCATGTTGTAATCTAAAAGTATGTGGAATTTTATTATTATAAGCTTGTGCTAAATTTTTCTTTTGTCCATCTGTAAGGTTAACTTTATATTCAATATAATTTGATGACATTATATATTTAAAATTTATTTTATTTAAACAATAACAAGTTCATTTCCAATAGTATTTATTTCAACTGTTTCCTCATACAATACAATTGCGTAAACACGGACATGTGCTGCCGGCCGAACATTTAATTTAGCTGTTAATGTAATGTGTTTAGGATCTTCTGTTATTACTTCCTTTTTATATTCTAAGTTAAAATGAACAAATCCAAACAAACTTTGAAAATTAAATCTATTTAAGAGACTTCCAGTAGTCTTATTATTTTGTTTATAATAATAATTAATTACATCATCATATATTCTTGATATACTTGTGTATTCTGTTTCCGGATAAAAAACACCATTACCAACTTCAAGACGACAAGATTCCAATGTACAATCATCATCTGCTGCATTAGCTTTAAATGTATCTAATAAATGTGGATTCTGTCTTTGTGCATTACTTTTATCAGGTCGTTGTAAATAAACAAATACATGTTGTGGTTTTGTTACACCAGCTGTTATTCTAAAAGTTATGTTCGTCTGTCGTGTATCAGTTGATTGTGTTATCATTTCCCGAAGGTATGACCATCTTGCTTTTTTAAATCTTTCAGTAGCAATTAGATCAAACCCAAATTCATTGAAAATTAAACGTGGAACCCATAGAATTAATTTTGTTACAATTACTCTACCAGCATCAGCACCATTAGCTCTAAAAATTAATTCATCATCATCTGTCAGCTGCAGTGTTATTTGAATTTGACTTGGAGGTAAAATATTAGTTTCTAAACCCTGAAAAAATGAATAATTATTTAGTGGAATTTTAGCATTTACCTCATTACCACCCTGGATTAATCCTTTTCTAAAAGCAAAACCTGAATTATCAGCAGCAGCAGCAGTAGCAGTAGTATCTAAATAGATAAATTCATTTGTTCCAGTTGATTTTGCATAATCCTCAGACAATTCAACCAAACTCTTTACATTTACTACCTTATATAAATTATTACAATCATATACAATTTTTCCATTTTGTTTAACCACTAACTGATCAATTAAAGAAGCTGCATTATTAATTAGAGCAATTTGATCTCCATCAGCATAATTATTACCGTTAGCAAGCTTATTTACTTTAAAACTTACTTCAAAATAAGCATTAAACCAATCAAAATATGAACTTCTATCATTAATTGTAAAGTGATAACCGTTTTTTTGTTGCTTAACATTATTTCCCAAGACAGATATTAAAGCTGTATCTAATTGAATAGGAGTTAATTCATATCTTTCACAATATTGTTTTGTTCTATATATGTTTTGGGAATGTAACTGTGTACAACAACTATGGAACAAATTACATATGTACCTTGACAAGAAAAATCTCAAAACACAATTTAGCTTAGAGGTAGTCAGTTTTGGTATCGCTGAAAGGAACGTAAAACGAAAAAATGTGATAAACTTTATAATATTTCTAATGAAATCTTACATTTTTCAAATCAAAAATAGAAAACAAACACTCAGTTTTGACAGTTTCATATCATATCATATCTTAAAATCAGGATAAAACTTGAAAAAGAAATTGCATTATCAAATGACAAAATAAACCAACATAATATCAAATGGTCTGGTTTTGAGGTATGAATGTAGATGCTGTTGGCTATAATAATAATAAAAAAAAAAAGAAAATATCTTACATATTTTATTCTTCATCTATATAATAAAATGATACTTTCTAGACAGTGTGTCTACAAATTGACTTTTACATGATTGTAGCATAAATAACCATTACAATTTTTAGACAATTATATGAGATTGGAGACGATCTAAACATCCAATAATATCTACTCTTTTTAACTTTTTTCTCTCTTAGATGTTTTGTTCTCTAATTTTTTTCATCTAAAAATATATATATAGAAAAAGTCTTCTTGTGACATCCATTACTACAAATGTTTGTTTAATTAGATGACCATAAAATACATGTTTTGTATCTATTGTTAAAAACATTTATCCAAGTCATCATATTTTGTAAATGTATGAAGATTGAAAAATAAATTATAAAAAAAAAAATATTGTTTTGTTCTAAACATGTATATATTATATATTATTTTATTTTTTATAAATTAATTTGTTAATACGTTTTTGTCGAGCTAAAGTCCCAGATCCTGATAATAATCTATTTAATCTTATATTAATATCCTCCTCCTTATTATTTTTACTGTTATTCTTTTCTTGTAATTCCTTAGCAATTAAATTACCAACTGCCGGAGCAGGTTTCTTTTTAAATTTTTCAACAATTTTATCAGCAGCTAAATTTCCAACTTCCGTTCCAACCTTTTTTGTTCCACTTTCAAGTGCTGCTTTTCCTGCTGTTTCCAAAGCTTTTTTTCCAGCTGTGCTAATTGAAGATGCAACTCCGCTTGAAAACAATTTCGTTAAAGTGTCAAAGATACCTGTACCAAGGACTGAGTCCTCGGAGACCACAGGTATACCGTGTATGATTTCTTTTCCCGTGTGAGCATCAACATAAATAAATATTCCTTTATTTTTGTCATAAACTTTTTTGTACATTATATAAAACTAAAATTTATAATTTCATATTTCTTTTAAAATTAGTGTAAAACTTGTTTCAACCTCATTAAAATTAATTATTCTACCAAATACATCTGTAATATATATTCTAATTGAATTTATAATATATTTATTAATTTCAGAATATCCAACTCTTTGTGGTTCTTTTGTAAATGGATAAGCTCTTGTTAAATCTGCAGTACTTAAAGCATAGATAATATCACTGAAATTACCATCAACAAGTGAATTATCAATAAGATCACAATGAATGTAAATTGTATCCACAGAGTTAGTTATATTTGGTGTTGTAGTTCCCCATTCAGTATTTCTCAATGCTTTTTTCTCAAATCCAAGCAATGTATGAAAATTTGACATTCTTAAATCCAACATAAAATTATCCGTAATTGAAATCAAAATCTTAAAACTACTTAAATCAAATTCCAAACTTATTGGAGCAATTTCTGATTTATTAAATTCAAAATCATCATTACTTATTAATGTTTCCCTAATATAATTATTAATATCTGTGTAACTGTAAGAACCATTTGTAAATATGATATCTTTCCATTCTTTACCATTATTGTAACGAATTCTTTTATTGTCATATTCATCACTAATATTATGCCAAGAGTAGGTCATAGTGTTAATACTATCCAAACCAACAACATAAGTTTTATTTTTATCTAAAATTAAAGAACGACTAAATCTGACTGTAAAATCACTCGGAGTATTTTTGTTATCATTTTTAACTGTTTCAGAACTTAATACTATTTTTTGTTCCATTTATATATTCAAGAAAAATAATTTTTATATAACATTTCATGTTGTTCTGGTAACAATTTATTCATTTTTAATAGTTCATCAATTATGTTAATACCTTCATTTTTTAGTTCTTCATTATTATTTCCAGCATCAATTGAACCACAAATTAACTCCAAGTCATTAACCAATTCTTTTGGATTACATGGACAAACGTCATAACCTTGTCCCCTAATTACTTTTTTAAATTTCATAGATCTTTTATTGATAGGCAATCCTGATTTTTCTGTTAATTCTTTAAATATTTTTCTTGAATGAATTGAATGTTTTTTATTATTGTTATATCTTTTATTAATCAAATCAATCAAATCATTATCTACTTTAGTGTTAATTACTTCTTTTCCAGTTATTCTATCCTTAGCAACCAATTTGTTTTGACCATAAAGTTTATTTAAGTTAATAATTAAATTACCATATTGTCCGTTTGGTGAAACTTTATATGGATTATGATGTTTTATTCCTTGTCCATATGTAGAAGCCATACCAAGAATATGATTTAACCGTTTTTTGTACTTTGTTAATTCGCCTTGGTTATGTTTTAATTCTTTTACTTCTTTTTGTTTATTTGGATCTTTTGATCTTGATTTGCTAGCTATTGGACCATTTAATTTTTTAATATTTTCAGTAACACCATCTATTGTAGCTTCAAGATCGTCTTTATCTATTTTATTAGGATCAATTACATTTGCAGTTAAAAAGTCAAACAATTCAGACGGTTTGTAATATCCATATTCTTCTAAAACATCATTATCCAGAAAAACATCTAAATCTACTGTAGGTATTTCCTTTTCTTTCAGTCTTGCTCCTAATTCTTCTTCTGATTCTTTGGATGTATCATCAGTTGTTTCAGTTATTCCCATCTTTTTTTTCCATAATCTTCTAATTTCTTAAATTCATCTTGAGAAACCCGTCCAACAGATTCATCTCCCCAATCTACCGATGTATAAGGTGTCGATTTTAAAGCTTGTTGTTTTCTTATTTCTCTTTCATAATCTTTCAGTACTTTTTTAATTTCTTTTTCAGTAGGTTCTTTGTTTATTTCCCTGTATTTTTTATATTCCCTCGCCAGTTCTTCAGGAGACCATGTAATTGGTGGTTCTTGGAATAGCTGTGGTAAACCCTGATATGTTTGTATGTCTTTCATTTCATCACCTAATAACGCTAATTGTTGTTTTATTCCAGGTAATGCTTTTAACTGACTTGATAATTGTTCTTTTTGACTTTCTATTCCTTCAGTAATTGGTTTAAAAATTTCAGTGTACATATCCCGATTTGTAGCTTTTTTAATTTTTTCTCTCATTATTTCTTCTCTAAGAGCTCTCATCTTTTGCCCGACTGATTTTTTTCTTATTCTCATTTCATTAAGTTTTGATTGCATTTATATAATAATGTAAGATAATGTAAGATAATGTAAAATAATGTAATATTATATAAATGGAAATTCCAAATTATGATACAAAAAGTGATAAATCCAATAACTTTACACAACATTATCCTTTTATGCCGGATTCATGTTTTAGAATGTTAATATGTGGATCTTCTGGATCTGGAAAAACAAATACATTAATGCATATACTTCGAAAACCTCTTATATATTATGATAAATTATACTTGTATGCTAAAAACCTAGAACAATCTAAATATCAAGATTTAATTAACCACTTAAGTCAAATTGCAAAAAAAAATAAAGTAGATCCAAATGAAATACTTGAATATTCAGCTGATTCCAACCAAATTGAACCATGTGATAACCTTGAATCAGAAAAACAAAAAGTAGTAATATTTGATGATTTTGTATGTGAAGATAAAAAAGTTCAAAATGAAATAACAAAATACTTTATTCAAGGACGTCACAAAAACTGTTGTGTTATTTATTTAAGTCAGTCTTACTATAAAACACCAAAAGATACCCGAATTAACTGTTCACATTATATTTTATTTGAAAGTCCAGGTAAACGAGAAAATGATATGATTTGTAATGAACAAAATATTAACCCTAACTCTTCTGCTAATGCAACAAATCAAAAATTTGATTTTTTATATATTGACAAACCAAGGAAGTTTTTAAGAAAAAACTTTACTGGTAATACATAATGGGAGTTTTTAATAATATAGAACAAATAAGTGAACCTGACAGTATAAGTAAAGTTAAATTTGATATTGATTTAAGTGATTATGCTACTAAAAAACAATACAAAAAGCTTAGAAAGGACATGGAATCATATCTTCACAGAAATAAGGAACTTGATACCACAATGAACAGAGCATTGGATATGGAAGGTAATGAAATAATCAACCTAAGAAATCCAGATAAACCCGCTGATGCAGTTCCAAGACGGTTTATGTATAAAAAAAATTCAAAGTGTAATAGATGACTATAAACTTGAAGATGTCAAAAGTATAAAACAAACACTAGAAGTAGAAGTAAAGAATACTGAAGAATTAACAAAAGATTTTAAAAAGAATTCATTATTAATAGTTGAATTACAAGGTAAAATTGAAGAAGAAATGAAAGCTATGATTGATTCTATTAAAGAACTTGAAGAGAAATCTGATTTGACAGATGACAATATAAAAAAAGTATTTAGAACCAATTTTGAAAAGTTATACACTCAAGTTCAAGAATTAAAAGATAGTATGATTAAACATGAAGAACTAAAAGACAAGATTATTGAAGCTGAAAAAAAGTTACAAAATATGTATCAGTTAGAAATTAGAACAGAAATAAGTAAACTAAATACTGAAACTGAAAAAAAAACACCAAGATTTATTAGAATTAATTTCAAATAAACTTGCAGAATATAAATCTGAATTGGAAAAGGCAGCTTCACAAAGAGGTGATGATCATGACACAGCATTAGATGACTTTAAAAAAGAGCTTAATTCTAAAATAGATGACTTTAAAAAACAAATTCGAAATTGGATTAGTATTGTTGACAACCGTCATAATTTAAAGTATGCAGACTTAAGTAATATTATAAAAAAAATACAAGAAGATATGACGCAGCTTAATGCTAAAGTTGAAGAACATAAAAATGAACTGGACTTTGTAGTTGAAAAATCAGTTAAACAAGGAGAGTTAATTACTGCTAATACTGAAGCAATTAACATAATTAATAATCAGCTAGAAAATTTGAAGAAACAACTTGTAGATATGATTAATAATGTTGATGCACGTCACAATATAAAGTACGAAGAGTTAAGTAAACTTAAAGGTTTATTACAAAAAGATATTAATGAATTTAATGATAAAATTAAAAAAATAATAAATGATCTGGACACTATAATTGAAATATCAGCTAAACAAGGAGAATCAATCACTGCTAATACTAAAGCAATAACCACTAATGTCGAAGAAATTTCTACTAATAATGAAAAATTTCTAATAATTGGGAAAAAATTATAGAAGTAAAAGATGCTTTCTTAAAACAAGAAACACAATTAGCTAGAACAAAGAATACTGTTGACAATCTATCTGCTTCTGAAGTTGCTACAACAAAACGACTTGATGATTTAGCTGAAATAATTCTTAAACTTAAAAAGAAAGACAAAAAAATAAAAGAAGAATTGGAAAAAGAAATAGAAAAAGAAATAGAAAAAGTAAAACATGAAGTGTTTCTTTTTGAATATAACAGCGGTTATAAAACAAATTCAATGTTTGAATACGGTTTTTATGATTACGTAAAAATGAAAAAGTATTTTAACCGTCATGGTATCTGGATATATTCAACATATGAAGATATGGTCGGTCTGAACTATTTAAATGCATTTCAATTAAGACCCGGAATTATCTTAGATTATAGAGATTTTATAAACACAAACCAAAAATATAAAATAGCTGTACTAGATGTGCCTATGAAGGGTGTGTTTGTGGTTGAAAAAACCGGAACTTATATAATAGATATTAAGACTTTATTAGCGGGGGTCGGGTTTAAAGCTGAACCGAGTAAACCGAGTAAAAGCCCAATATCACATTTTATATTTAGGCTGTGGGATGATGATAGTAATCCATTTTTTAGTATATTTATCGATAATGTAAATATAGTAGCCGAGGACTTTGACATTGGATCGGACAAAACAATATCTATGTATAAGAAAAAAATTAAAGTTTATCTAATACAAGGGACAATGTTTGACATTCATCCTTATGATGATTCAACATCTACAGAAATAAATTTTACGCTTTTGACGGATAGTTACATCAAATTCTACATATCGGATGAACATGTATCTTATGATGAAAGTAAACTATTGAGTTAAAAGCTTAATTAAAGTTTTAATTACTATGTGTACCCTAATAATATACTTACTAATTGAAAATAAGATCAAATACCTTACATTTTATTAATAAATATAATCTGCCAAAGTTTTGCCAAAGTTTTGCCAAGTGGCATCAATGTGGCAGTGTCTGCCAACCTGGCAGAAAAATGGCAGGCTTTTGATTGGTTGAATTTGTGGTTTCCCACATTATCATTTTCAAAAAATGCACTTGATTTACCTATGACACAACAGGTACATAAAGGACAAGTATGTGTCTTACAAGTAGGACAAGCTCTCAATACACAATAGAATTGTATTTGTTATAGCGTAGTATTTGTTCTCCAGTTACATTGAAAACCTGATCTTTATCTTGATATGCACTGTCAATCAGGAAGTAAATACGCTACGGTGTATAGATATTTAAGTCAATTTTATTTCAGCTTGTATCTTTGATAAAACCTGTGGGTTTTAAATTGTTTGACATTAGTTGGTTCGGACCGGGGACTAAATGTTTTTTTTTTGGTTAAATCAAAGGTTTTCATTCGGTTTAACTAAAGATTTAAAAGATTTTCAGGGTATCAAGGGTATCAAGTTAGTATTTTAAGTTTAGGGTAAGGTTAAAGTCCACTTATAGAATAGAGGCAAGGGGTCAGGCGAGGTTAAATAGGTCTTCGCACAAACAATTACTATACTACTCGTGCTTGAGTAAAATTTGGCAAAAGTAAATAATTTATGTTATCTATTATCACATTTCATGAGTAATACTTTGCCCGACTGACCTGGTAAATCTACACAAGTATAAAGATGTTGTCTATGCCAACAGCCAGCATGAGGAATGATACAACCTCTATAAAAATCAAGGTCACTGGAACGCTGCAGTAACTATAGAAACAAACTGATGAGGCCACAGATAATAAAACTGTTGTTACACCACTCAGTCCCAATGTCAGTTTTGAATCAATCTGTGAAAATATATAAAAAGTTTGAAGTTATAGTACTATATTGTAAAGTACTGCAAGATATAAACAAGAGGGCGACAACTGCCCTATACTGCTCACCTGATTCAACATGGGTACATGATTTCTCTACCCGATACTTTATACCATATATCAAAGCTCTGTCAGTTTCAGCCAAAAAGATTTTAAAGTTTTTCCTATATACATCTATGCAAAACATGTGACACATGGGTGTGACAATTTAAACATTTACAGAGAAAAAGTAAGTGCTCATATTTAAGGCAGGGAGGCTTGGTTATAAACAAACTATCTTAAAAACAAAAAACACACGCACACACACATACAAATTATTGCTGAAAAATGTAAGACCCCATAAACTTCACACCTTATATAGGCTAAGAGTTAGGATGAGATTAAAGAAGTTGCCTTTGCCTGTGATCTTAACATCCCTCTTTCCTGCAACACACCTTTTAATCATTTTAAAAATGCTTAACAATCGTGTAATTTCACTGGAGTTCCTTCAAGGCTAGATGTACTAGCAAATGTTCAAACAGACATAAAAATGAGTCAAACAATAAATGTGAAATAACGCAGTACATACTAGGATTGAGTCAAGGCCATGAAACTGACCCTGGAGTGCTATCCTTATGTATCCAAACATGATTAAGTAACTCAGTTCAGTAGTCCACACATCTGATCTGCACTCACGGTCCAGTTCATCCTTGATCGCTGAAATATCACAAAAATACTTATTCATTATGCAAACGCTGATGAAAATTTTCTAGTTTCAACATTATTTAAAAAATTTAGCTAAATCTAATGTAACATAATTATCCAGCTAACAGAGTTGTCATTCTTATTTACCATAATTATTATTCTGTTACATAAAAAAGCCTAAGACATATAATAACATGAAATTAACAATCATGATAAAATAATACAAAATTGCACAAACATAAATTCATGCGTCGGGTAAACTGAAGACTGTAAACCAAGTGAACAATGTGCAAACGTTGCCAAGCAAGCATTAAGACGATTAGGTTTACTTAGATGGATTTTCAAACATGTTGATGTGAACAGTTTTAAGGTCATTTATCCAACATATGTCAGACCATTAATGGAATATTCTGTACAATCATGGAATCCCTACTTTGTGAAAGATATTGAATGTCTTGAGAGAGTACAGAAATATGCAGCAAGGTATAGTGCCCGAGTTGGCGGATTTAAATTATGAAGAACGTTTAGATCTTTTGAATATGTACAGTTTGAAAGAAAGGCGTTTAAGAGGTGACTTGATTGAAACATATATGTTTTTGACTGGTAAATACAATTCTTATCCTGACAAGTTCTTCAAGTTATCAGATATTTCATCTACCAGAGGACATTCACTCAAGCTTTATAAACCAACTCTTAAGAAAGGACTCCTTCTTCGGAAATTTTTTTTCTCCATCAGAATAGTAAATGTATTGAATGGATTACCAGAAAGGGTTGTAAGTGCTCAGACAGTTGATACATTCAAAAAGAGATTAGACCACCACTGGAATGTAACTAAGAGACATGGGACACAAGAGGCTTTGTCTAAACCTTAAACTCCCATCAAAACTGTAAATGTAAATGTAAAGAAATACGAAATACAATATTAATGAACAATAGATCTAAATATTTCTTACCACAGCGTCTGGTGAATTAACTGAGGATTGTTAAATAAATAAATTCAAAATAATTTGAATTTGTATTTAAGATTTTCCCATATTACTCGTAAGAGAAGAAAGACTGTACTGAGGGCCGAAGGATTTTGGCGGTGAAAAGTGCAAAGAGGTTAAAAAAGAACAGACCAATGTATATCTTTCTCTCAGTCTATCTCTCATTCAAACATGTAAGACAAACAAGATGATTGGACAAACATGACAAGTGTTCACAAAACTGCACGGACAAACACACGGACAAGGAAATTCATTGATGCAAGCATCAAAGACGCCGCCAAGTGTTGTGTCTGAAGTACATTTATTGCAATATGAGAAATCACCTTATCATTACTTTATTAGTCTGACTGGCTACAAGTTATCAACATTAGCACATAAAACAATATATGTTACAAACTGTTTAAAACATGAAGAATAAACATGATAGAAAAGTTTTACCATGCAATACAAATCCTTTACCTGCAATGACATTAACATTGCGAGTAGGTGGTCCCTTTACATACAAAATTAAAGTAATTATTTCACTAACTAAGGTCACCTCCTGTGAAAAGTTCTTATATGCAGGAGCGTGTGTATGAAGTTTCACAGAAATGCAGTTTGTTGGGAAATGAGGAAATGTTGAAATTATTTCAAAGTTGTGGTTCACAGAAACCATTATTTTTATTATCATGTAGTGTAATGAGTGTTTTCTATTTACTGATGAAGTTTTATGGACCTTAGTCACCTACATTATAGATTTCAGAATGCAGATTATACACAGCAATTCACTGTTTCCCTTGCCAAAAACAACCAAATATTTTGTCCAAGAAAAGAATGATATAACATAAATAATCTCTGTACTGCCCCTATTCACAAAGCATGAATCTTTCTTATATACTTTTGAATATCATAGAATTCATTTTTTTTTTCGGACGAACGATAAACTTGAAGTCCTCGTTGAACTGTAAGGTTACTAGGAGTATGTCAGTGTCTAGTTCAAATCTAATATTACAAGAAATTTAGCAAGCATAATAACCCACTGCCAAAGTGTAGAAAATATTTCAATGAAAATGTTTTTTTTTTTTTTTTTTTTTTTTTTTTTTTTTTTTTTTTTTTTAGGAATGGACAAATACAAAAACTATCTATTAAATTAAAAAGAAAAAAGAAAAAAAAAAGAAGCAAGTAACAAGATATAATAAAACCAGAGCAACTGACTAGTCATATAAGATCAATGAACATATCAATTCAACAAGGAATTCTATTTTAAAGTCACTGATGCTTTGATAAGTTATGGTCCCATGGCTTTTGATATTTCGATCTAACCACAATTAAAGAAGTATTAACTTGTCACTGACAAATTCAGCCAAATGCTCTTTAGCCTATTGCACACCTTAGTTGACAGTGTATATCTGTAAACAATGAGTAGATCTATATGACACATAAGCAAAAAAAAAAGAAAAACAAAAGAAAAAAAAACAAACAAAAAAAAACAAATAGAAGTAGGAATTTGCAAAAGTGTGCGCAATCTAAAATTACATCACTGTACCTATCAACAAAGAAAATAAGACAAAAAGGTTAAAAATAAGTTAACAGCGGCACTTCCTTCGTTCATTTCAACATATCTATGCTTATTGATTCCTTTATTTACTTTGTAAATACGTTTTTTTCCAAGGAATTTTTATGCAGGCAAATTGTAATTTTCCATAATTTTTTTTTTAATTCTCTTCGAAGTTGTAAAATACACGAACGCTCCCTTGTCCAGGCGATTCACGCAGTACTGTATGGTATATCTGCGGTGTGTTCTATTTATAGAAAATGAGATAGGTAAGTAGGTCATGCTAAGAATAGAAAATAGAAAACTTGACCTACAGAGTAACCTCCCTTATCAATAAATCGGATCAACATTTTTGACGAAATTGTAAATAAAAAAAATATGTTCTGCTCTACAAATAAGGAGAGGAAAGACAGATAGCATTGTTTTAAATCACATAATAAGTTGCATTACATACATTTTTTATGTTTTCTTTTTGCCATTTTTTGTTTATTCACTAAAATGTATTGTGCAATATCGTTGATACTTTTACAAACTATTCACTGTGTTCAGCTTATCACTCCGAAACTATTCATTACCATCTTTACAGGGTCCGAAATAAAAGTGTATCCCATATACTCGACACCGCCTTCAGGGCGGCGTCGAATGATTTGCCTCAGGAACTTCTGTTAATATCCGTTATATTACGTACATAAGTGAGAAGCCCCGATTCAATTAAGTAGCAGACTATGCAACATAATAAAAAAACCTGATGGACACTATCGGAAATTTGGCGCATGTGCGAGGGTTAAGTATTATTTTCCCACTCTGGGAAAGACTTAATGCATGGCGCACGTTACTTTTAAAGATAAAACAGTATAAAAATTATGACCCGTGACATTATTTCTGAAATTGGTTGAAAATATATCAATTTAGGGACTTCAGTACAGAGTATTATAATACAGAACTGCCGTAGGAATAACCATTTGCGGGGTTTTCACTATTTTTCCGGGAGAGCTGTAAGAACGTAAGAATGGCCACTTCCGGCACCGTAAGAATGGCCACTTCCTTTCCTAAAATGCATGTTACAAACTGAAAATACTTCAGCCCTGACCGGGAATCCAACCCAGGGCCTCTCACACCTAAGGTGGAAACTCTACCACGTCGCTTTAAAAGTTAGATCCATAGCAAGGTACTGGTTGAGAACCATTTTCCAGACACATTTTCATATTTCGGCTCCATTATTCCCAGGGCTTCGGAAATTTGCCGGTTTGTCGGTTTTGGACCGATTTTTGACTTTTCAGACTGATTCGTGAAGTGAAAAAACGAAAAAAATCTGTCCCGTAAAAATGGAGAAAAGTATAAATTTCGGTCTGATATCTCAATACACGATCACCTGCCAAGTAGGAAATTGTTGGTCGCACCTTCAGATAATCAATAAACGTGTCAATCGGTCTGATTGTCACTTTGATAATCGGTCCGTAATTAGCGTGTGACGCAATCAGTGCACGCGCGGCACATCCTTTAATGTTTGCAGACAGCCGACTGCGGTGTATTAAACATTTTTGACTGGTTTCCTAACGTTTCTGACTGGATCCAAATCATTTCGACGGGGATCCACTTCTTTTATTTAGAATCCGACGGATGGTTTATTTCAAAAGGCTATGTTTGATCACGGTAACAAACAAATGGTCGCTGCATTTAATCAAAGAGCTATAATTGTACATTATCGGTCTTTGATTTAATAAGACATCACACGGAAAACCGATAAAAATAATTTTTATAATTACTTTATTTGAAAAAATTACATGATTCATTTGTTGGGGCTCCAGTTGAAACGAAAGAAAAAAATGGACGGGCAACCACGAATGATAAAGAAAACCGGAGTGGCACTGTTTATCAAATCGGTCTTTTAAAAAACGTTTCAAAATGAAATTTTGTTAACATCAGAAGAGAACATATAACTTTATAAAATGTAGTTGCTTATTGAAGTACAACGTAAGTGAAATGAAATATCCGCGGCCAACCCGCATGACGTTTTGGTACTATACATGCGGGAAATTCGATCTCAGCGTTCAAATAACGTACACATTCGGTCCGCGGCAGAGTATTCTTTAAATACTGAAGCTGTTTAGCAGAGAATATGTGTCGTGTAACTCACTTTGACGCACTGTATTTTATAGAATTCCGTCAAAGAATGAGGAAACATCACAAAGTATCTGCCGTATACAATCAGCCGTGTATACGGTATCGAAGTCACGTGCGTTGGCTTTTAGACTAGTTACGCACACGGTGTCAATGCCTCGTATTATCTCGGAAAAACATCGAAATTTAAACAAAGTAACGATCACGCATAACACTGAATAACTGTCTTCATTGTATGGTAACGCGCGGTGACTGGTAACTCAGTTTTAATGCATGACATGCTTATTTCTTTACCCTATCACGTTTTACAAAATATATAATATTGGGAATGCGGTGGGTGGGGTAGCGCCGATGTCAGGATTTTCGTTTCGGACCGATTGAGTTATCAAAATTTCCGGAGCCCTGATTATTCCCTAAAAAAATATTTGACATAAATGAAGCCCACACTGCACAAACTTCAGCTCCTTCGACATCCGATGTAGTAATCAGCATCGCGTTGTGACGTAAAATATGGGTTCCATGGGGCCTCAAATGGGGTCACTAAAATGAGTTATTTTTCCCGTCAGGTAAACCAGTTTCCGGACAAATATTTTGACAGTGTTTTGTTGTTAATTTGATATCAAAATAAGTAATTAAACAATTTCTAACAATCATTTCTTTTTCATTCATCTCTTCAAAACTGCACATGAAACATAACCCGACTTTCAACAGCAGCTACGAACGCACACCAAGGTTGACTATAAAAAACTCGAAATTCGTCTTATACGAATTCTTGATAATTCCAATAGATATAGAATAAAATTAGTGCAAAAATCGACAACCCTGCATCTTACATAACTTTTAGCGTGAAATTAAAAGTAGAACATGTTATCAACAGACAATCATTATGTAGTATGATTATTTCTTCCCCACTTGATACCTCGGCATGTGTGAACTAATACGCATGCGCAATGCTATCTTCATGCCCTGTTAAGACAGAAAGTTGTTTTGTAAACGCAGGTGAGTTATCATCAAAAACCCAAACGTTACACAGCCTTATAAAATAGTGTTTGTTGTAGACATAAAGAACAAACATCTAAATGATCTAGATGAAACACTTACATGAATAACAACGAAATAAAGCGGATATTACACGTGTCCGAGAAACTGGTCCTGTCCGGAAAATGGTTCACAACCAGTAGTATATCTCATTATCTGCACCCTTATACTCTACCCTACTACATAAAATTGTAATGTAATGTCCAGTTATTTTATTATTGTGGGCCTGTTACTTTGTTATTATGACATGTTCATACTTAAATTATTATTTAATTTTAAAGAGAAGAAAGAAAGGAAATTGTAATGTAATGGCCGTTCAGGACATAGTTATAAAGTAATATAGAAACAGTCCAGTATTCTAAAATATTGCTTCTACGAAACATTGTTCTCTCTGTTACATACACATGTATAATTGTATATTGCTTATCCTAAGGTTAACAGAGTACAGTTCTTCTCTGTACCAGGCATACAGGTAGCCAACTGGATGCTGGCCTGGAGGCCGCCATCATATGGAATAGATGAAGTATATGCGCGCTGGGAAAAATATTTCATGATGGACCTGTGAATTCTTTACTTATGGGTGAAAAAGGTCTCATAAGCGTAAATACGACTAGCTTCTACTGATTATAAAACATGCTGGGGGTTTCGTTTTGAGGAGGCTGCGTTTTTGGTGCGTGGCATTCCCTGTTTGATATTTGTCTTTGTTTTTATACCGTATGATTTGTTGTGAATTAACTGTTGTTGTACTTTTTGTAGTTCAACCGCCACCCTTGTTTAAGAGCAACATTTAAAAAACACGTTTTTTCATCCTCAAGTAATAAGTAAGTAGACTCGCACAGTGTAATCAATAACCCACAATTGACCGACCCCTCTGGTACAGTATCAAGACGCATAATCTAACTCTATACATAGAGCGCCTACTTCACCCGATTTACATTCGGAACATTTTCACGCGTTTCGGCCTTTATCGTATGTTTAACATGGGATTTTTGAACCGTCCAAAGATGTTGGAAATGTTTGTCTCATTGTTTTTGTTTTTTTTAATAAAAATGTTACTGCTTTCATTGCTTGCCAGAAAAAACAGTAATGAGTTTGTACACTGTTCAGACAACTGTGCTCTGTTGAAATTTAACCAAACACAAGTTTACCTGCATAAACAGAAAGCATGATATCTTAAACGTATGTCACTATACCTGTCCAGTACTGGACATTATGGTAAACGCTTCTTTCCTGCACAAATGACAATTTCGCAACTTCTGTCCGGTTTGTACAAATTTCTGGCCGCGATAAACCATTTGACTTGTTTCCACTATACATTGCAGATTCATGCAGATTCAGCAGTCCGCAGAATGTCGTATCACCATATTTGTAATAACGCTCGGACATGATAGCTAATTACCAACAATGCTCTTGGGTATATTTCCTAGATAATCCTGATTAACCAGGAAAAGCGCAGAACGGCACAGGGAACCGTACTGAATAGACTCTTCTAGTTATTTGGGCTAAAACACCTTGGGTTAGCTATCATTGTCCGTGCGTCTCACTTTTCCATAAGAACCTGGTAAAAACTGTTGACTTTCAAAGTGTTGTTTACTATTCCTTGTCACTGGAGTTTATTACGTGACAATTGTTTGGAGCCGTGACTGAGGATCTGTGAGACGGGAAGAACAGCTGATACAACGCATCTAAAAATACAAGGTGAGTGAACTGATTTTTGACACTGTAAGCGTATAAAATGGCAGATCAAGAAATTGGAGAATTTTCAGGCTTTGTCAGATCAGTTACGAGCTGTTTCAGCAGTGATAGGTACCCAGGGGGTTGCCCAAGCAGTGCCCATTTTTGAAGAGAAAACAAATGAATATAAATATTGGATAAAATGCATAGAAAAATATGCGCAATTAACTGGGTCAACGGATGAAAAAAAGAAACTGATTTGTTACCAAACCGTAAAGGGGCCTGTGTCCGATTTCATTCAACGTTATATGAATGAAAACCCTACTTGTACCTGGCCTGAACTAAAGGGCGAGTTACATTTACGATTTTCAGAAATACAAGACCATCAGCATGCTTTTTATTTGCTGAGAAATTTAAAACAGAAACAGGGGACAATGTGCAAATCCTTGCAGAAAAGTTACTCGAATTGGCAGAGACTGCATTTGAACAGGCTCCGGTACAAGGTCAAAACCAGCAAGCAAATTTAGCAGTTATCGAAAGACAATTAATAAATTTTTTTATAGATGGATTGTTACATGACCAAATTAAGATTAAGGTAATGAGACAAAATCCCCGAACCCTGCAGAATGCTGTAACGGCGGCAATGACAGAACAAAACCTTAGAACACGATTCAATCTTAGGTTTCAAAACAACACCCCTCCCGCTGTACCCCACTATGATCGTCCAGAACCTATGGAAATAGATTATCTCAGTCCTGCTAAAAGATGTTTGTATTGTAAAAAGGTAGGACATAATCACAAGGAATGTCGAACAAGGATTAGGCAAGTAAACGCCGTGGCTTTGGGCCAAGATCGATCTGAGGGAAATCCAGATGATAAAGATAAGTGGAAGAAAACTATTGAATGCTGGCATTGTGGGAAATTAGGGCATATTAAGAGGGAATGTCGTAGTAGGTTTAATACACATCCCCACACACACCAAGATCAATATGCAAACAGGTACGGGTACCAACAAGGTCAAAACAGGTACCAGCAAGAAGGTTATAGGTACCAGCAACACGGTCAAAATAGGCATTTAAACCAACACGCTCCTACCATGTAGAAGTCGGTGGTCGGGGAAAAAACTATATGTCTACCTTTAACACAGCTATTGCAGGCAACCCGAATTCTTGTTTAATCAAAATCTATCGTAATAAATATTGAGTACTAGTTGATTCACGCGCTGAAGTTTCATTAATCAGCCGTAGTGCGTACAGAGCTTTGAAACAAAAACCAAAACTTTTACTTGTTATTACAAATACAAATTTTATACAACAGACAAGAGACTTTTAAAATAAGTCAGAAACACAACACATTTAGTGGTGTTTGACCTACGACATAAGAGAGAAATGATCATGTACACCGGTTATACCCATATTAATCAAATGTCTAATAGAAATTTGGTATATAAGTATCAATTCATAATTCTACAGCGGCTCCCAACTAATAAAAGTTTGATAACACATTTAGTTGTGTTTTACCTATGGCATACAAGGAAGGATAACACATTTAGTTGTGTTTTACCTATGACATACAAGGAAGAACTTACCATGTGCACCGGTAACACCCGCTTAATTAATAAATTGACATTTTATAGAAATTTGGTACAATTCATAATTTTAACATGTCCAACACTTGCGTAAAAACAATCTGTCATGATGATAAAGTATGAATTCAATGTACTTTCCTTCAATACATCTACCATTCACAATTAAATACACCGGTAGCTCCGCCGAACGTTAGATTTCGTACTTTGGAGGCGGTTCATTAACACATAAGATATTGACATCATTTCATGTTTACATAATCTATGGCATTTGTCCATCTTTAACGATTTCACTCGGTTTTAGACACTCGAGATTCCTAATTTACTTCATTCATTGATTATTTTAAACAATTATTTTCGAAAAATATTCATTTCCGGAAAGACTGAAAATCTCCTTCGTAGAGAGTATCTACAACAAGGGAGTTAACTGTATAAGTATTATTTGCAAACGAATACACCGCATATTGTCATGATCCGGGGTCAGGAGAAACAAACATCTATGTATATGTATTAACACAAAGGGATACTATTATCGTGCATACAAATATAAATTCAGCTTACCTTCTCGATCTCCTTCACCCGCAAAAGAAAGTGATTGTTGTATATCCCCAGACGACTGTCCAGTCTAATAATGGCCGACAATTTCACTCTCCAGTGTCGGCTGGCGAGATATCTCGCCAGCCTCTCCAGCCATTCAGCCCAATTCCGGTAATGAAACATCACTATCAAGAACTGATAATTACGAATATACTCTACTAGCACATCTATACTAAGGTCACTTTGAGCCATTAGTTTACGGAAATCCTCGTACTTTCGCGTACAGTCATAACTAAATAACTGAGAAATTCTGTAATCCATAGTAAATTGTTATGTGCTTCAACCTTGTCATCATGAATATATATACATTACAATAAGGGGGGCGTTTCCCTGATCTTTCCAACTAAAGGAATTCTTACTGGTCATAACCTTATCACATGCATCAAGCACTAGGGTCCGGTTATATGAAATTAATACCCGCAGATCTTATCGTTTCAGGCTGAACAGCATGCCGTACACACTACATTATCTAGCCGTTTGCTATTTATTCTTTGGCACGGTAGCTTTGTTGAAGTACACCACAATGTCATTTTTCAAAAGGTCAATGAAAATACGACCACAAAATCCCACTGGAAAGTGGCCCTGGTCATTGACATTTCTATGTCTGAACATGTTCTAGATAAGTTAAATACCAGTATAGAAGGGACCGAGAAAATTGCTCTTCAAATTTTAGAAAGATATAATGCCACCGCCCTCCGGTCCTCACAGTTTCCACTCAAGTCACCACAGACTGAAGGTTTTAGTCTCTCTATTTGGAATCTTCGTGCTGAAATTACATCCCTAAAGTTACTATATCAGGATATACTACAGAGTTATATCAACTATCAATCCTTAAGTGCACGTAATAAACGAAGTATTCTACCATTAGGTGGTCTTTTCCGTGTATTGTTCGGCACAGCGCAGGATTCAACTGTTTCAGCTTTGAAACATAATGTGGTCAAACTGGCTAAAACACAAAAATCTATCATACAATGTCATATACTAGAATCAAATCTGTCTATTCTCAATGTGTCCCGCCAAGACATCTCACAAAACCGACAGTCTATAAATAAACTCATATCTACCTTACATGAGGTTGATCAGAAAATCAATAAGCTTTCAGGCCGGATGGAAAAACGGGTGAATTACAGAAATATTCACTCCTGTATAATACAAATGTAATTTAAAATTTGGTTATTGATGAAGTTAGACAAATGATTCGCCAGGCCCAATTTCACTTACAACACTTCGAGCGGCAATTAAACATGCTCTCCCTACCACGCTTATCACCCTCTATTATCACCCCAATTTATTTGCAAAATGTCCTAAACGAAATTATGTCTCAAATTCCCCCGACTTTCGTTTTGCCCGCCAACCCTGAAACACACCTCTGGGACTTCTATAAAATTTTACATTGCGATACCTTGCTATACGATAATCAGATAGCCATCCTGATAAATATTCCTTTACTCGATCTCGACGGGAAGCTAAATGTGTACCGCATTCATAATCTAGAAATTCCGTATCATGCACAAAATACTAATCAAATGCAAACTTATCAACCATCGATTGAAATGACGGCCACATATGGTTTAGATACCCCCGGGCTTCATGTAGATACAGAACGTACACGTTAGATAAACTTAAGCAATGCAGTGACTCGACAACAAAGTATTGCAATATGCAATCTCCTACGTATCAAATTTTGTAATCTGAACACTGTGAAATAGCCCTCTTTACAAAAAAAGAAAGAAAAATTAGTGAGTTCTGTCACACCTTGGTTAATCCAAACACTAATTTACCTATGGCTAGTTATCTTTATAAAGGCCACTGGGTTATTACCACAAATATACCTTTACGATTTGTAATCGTATGTCATTCTAGTAGTAAAGAAAAATCGGAACTCACTGTTCAACCACCCATGGATTTCATCCGTTTGGACATGAATTGTAGGGGATATAATGAACACCTGGCCCTGAATGCTTGGTTCTATGAATCGTCCACTAAACATATAGAAACTATAAATGACTTGTTGGCATTTCCAAATATATCTCAACTTCACATTTGGGCACCCTTCCATTCAGCTTTTCGAAATATATCGAAAATACATATTCCCCATCAGCTTAAACAGGTTCGACAAATACCCATGGATAATCTTAATAATATCCAGAAATTGAAATACTTAGAGAAAATCAATATGACAGAACCTTCCTGGCCAACTTGGTATTAGCTATTTTTGCATTTAGCTTTTTTTTACTGTAAATGCTGTAAAAATAAGAAACTGTGCCAAAGATCTGTACATAAGCAAGCAGTAGATAAAATCAGGGAGCCATCTGTGTATTTCCGATCAGCTACAACCAATCTACCAGCTGCGGCGACCATTCAGACAGCAAATGTACACAACGCCACCCAACCTAACAACGAGATGAACAATATGGCTGCCATGCAAACCAAAGGCAGCCTCTTACAACAACTGTACCCATCGCTCCAACTTGGCTCCTACAATGTCACTCCGTAATGCGTACCAGTCAACCTTGTTATGAAATGATCACAGCTAATATAGTCCTAACAAATGGATATTATACAACAAAGGAGTCAAGATAAGAGAACAGGATAAGAAAATAGGATATAATCAAGAAGTATTTTTGTACAAAAACACCATAAGTTATTTTTTTTGTAACTATAAGTAATTTCTTGTATACATCATAAGTACGTAGTCTAGATCAAGGGAAAAAAATAATAATTATTTTCCCGGTTTTTCAGTACAATCGTTAAAGAATTCTTTTGAATTCTTTTTTTCCGGAAGAAAGAAAGGAAATTGTAATGTAATGGCCTGTTATTTTATTATTGTGGGCCTGTTACTTTGTTATTATGACATGTTCATACTTAGATTATTATTTTATTTTAAAGAGAAGAAAGAAAGGAAATTGTAATGTAATGGCCGTTCAAGACATAGTTATGAAGTAATATAGAAACAGTCCAGTATTCTAAAATATTGCTTCTCCGAAATATTGTTCTCTCTGTTTCATACACATGTATAATTGTTTATTGCAACAATGCTCTTGGGTATATTTCCTAGATAATCCTGATTAACCAGGAAAAGCGCAGAACGGCACGGGGAACCGTATTGAATAGACTCTTTTAGTTATTTGGGCTAAAACACCTTGGGTTAGCTATCATTGTCCGTGCGTCTCACTTTTCCATAAGAACCTGGGTTGAACTTTAAATAAAAACTGTTGACTTTCAAAGTGTAGTTTACTATTCCTTGTCACCGGAGTTTATTACGTGACAATCCCTCCATTTTAGAATTTGACTTATATGTCCTAAAATTCCAGGATTTTGAACCTCTGTGGGACGTTCCAAGATGTCCATTCATATTTGCTCACGAGTTATTTACGTTGGGCACCAAATGTTACAGACTAAATTTCCTGAAAATACTTCTGCCCTGACCGGGAATCAGACCCGGAACCTCTCACACCTAAGGTGGACACTCTACCACGTTGTTACAAAAGCTGGAGACATAGGGAAACAGGCTGATTCGGACCGTGGCTGAGCCGCTGATTCGGACCATGGCTGATTTGGACCACATACTTTGAATAAAAGTAGATAATGACCATAAATTTTGGCTGATTCAGACCACAAACTTTTATTTAACATCCAATAATGACCATAAATTTTGGATGGTTCAGCAATTTTAGAAAATAATGTTGATTATAGCTTATATTAGAGGTTTAACTTGAAGTAAAGACATAAAATATACACCAAACAAGCATGCAGGTAAGAAGTTTTGACAAACTAAAATGCATCTAAATAAGGACTTTAATCATTCTTTGCATCAGACATTAAACTTAATACTCATAAATTTTATTTTTACTCATGACATTAGTGTCAGGAAAACTTAACAATTTGGGCCGAATAAGCCAAGTGAATTTGGTCCGAATCAGCCATGGTCCGAGTTAGCCTGTATTCGCGACATAGCAAGGAATTATAAGTGTACCCTTATACTCTACCCTACTACAGGTTTAAAAGCACAATTGAGCTATTATTGTCCGATCGGGCTTAAACTATCAAAAATAAACTTGCTGATTTCCGTTGCAAAATATTTGCAAATGGCGTAGACGCCAATAGGGGAGGTAATTAATACGTAATTAATACCTTGGTATACCTATATCACACAACCTTACATGGAATGACCACATTGACAACATCACCAAAAAAGCAAATCAAACATTGGGTTTCCTAAGACGTAACATCAAAGTGCACTCAGAAGAGTTAAAATCACAAGCATACAAAACACTTGTACGGCCCCAGCTGGAGTACAGTTCCACTGTGTGGTCCCCCCACTCTGAAACTCTTATTGATCAGCTTGAGTCTGTGCAGCGCAGGGCTGCACGCTGGGCCAAGCGCGATTACGGCCGTACATCCAGTGTAGAAAACATGCTGACTTCCCTAAATTGGCGACGCCTTGCACTCCGTCGCATTGACCAGCGCCTGGTTATGTTTTATAACATCTTGCATAACCAGGTCGCCATCCCACTACCGGACTACCTAACACCCAACACTAGATCTTACAGAACCAGAACCACTCATTGAAAGTCATTCCCAGGCATTCGTTCAAGTTTCACCCTCATCCAGCTATCATAAATTTTCATTCTTCCCTAGAACAGTATATCATTGGAATGCTTGCCCTCAGATGTTGTCAACTCCTCTGGGCCAGTGTTCAGTCAGGCTGTAAGCCAGACTGAGCACATCTCACCTTAAATACACCTGCCCTATTTTTAACCTGTTTTTAACCATTCTGCTTCTTTCTTTTTACTACTACTTTTTTACTCATTTAAACATTCTTGCTAGTTGACGCGCAAAGTCTAGGTCCCCAGCAGGGGTTTGACTATATGGAAGATAGATAGATAGATAGACCTAAGGTATGTATCCATCACACTCGATACATGCATACATCCTATTGGATGGAATGGCGGTCGGTCCCACGGCAACAAACATCGGACATTCCTTTTGGCTAACAGCCACCGTATACATTTCTGGCTATCGGAGCAAAAGGTGCGGTTGTGTACCACTAAAACTGAGTTGTTCATAATATGATAACTCTGGGGCCTAGTTAATTTCTATTCACGAGTGGCTATGGTGGTGAGGGGAGGGTTAAAGAAATGGTCTTTGTCCGTCCGTCCGTCCGACCGTAACACTTCGTGTTCGGTCCATATAACTTAAACCCCTTGAAGGATTTTCATAAATCTTTGGTCAAGTGTCCACTTCATCAAGACAATTTGCAGAACTTATGAGTCAGCCATGTTGACTCAAGGTCAAGGTCACAGTTTAAGGTCAAATGTTTGAGCATTTCATTTTGTGTCAGCTCTGTATCTCCTAAACCCCTTGAAGGATTTTCATGAAACTTTAGTCAAACGATTACCTCATGAAAACAATGCGCAGAATTCATGAGTCAGCCATGTCGGCTCAATGTCAAGGTCACAATTAAAGGTCAAATTTTGAGCTTTCCGTTTGTCCACTCTGTATCTCCTTAATCACTTAAAGGATTTTCGTGAATCTTTGATATACCAAAGTATAAGTCAGGAAGTCTTAACATTAAATCATCATGTCAGTCACAATGACTCTATCATAAATACATTTAGAAACCTTTTAGGGATCGTGTGCGCATGCTCGAAAAAAAAAAGCCGCGGAAATAAATTTCAAGGATAAAAATCCTTTAGAAAATTAAATTAGTGATCTTTGGAAAGCACAATTTGTGTCATCTAGTGCTAAAAAACTTCCTTATTATTGGTTTCTTCAGTAAGGCTACCGTTATTACAAATTGCATAAATATTTTGCTAAATTTTACTATCGTAATTCTATAAATTCAATAGTAATTTAAAGACACTTCTGCGAGAAGGTATTTCTAAACCCGTTTTTTATGGGGATGTCGTATAGACGATCACCAAATTAAACTACCGACCATGTATTGGATTCCTAAATTGCATAAACAGTCATATAAAGCTCGCTTCATCGCTAATTCAAGCTCTTGTACAACTACAAATATTTCAAAACTATTAACATCATGTCTAACTGCTGTGAAAGCCCACGTGGAAAGATACTGCGATAAAGTATACGAGAACTCTGGTAAACACTTATTTTGGTCGATTAAAAATTCTGGTGAAATCCTGGATAAGTTGAAAATTAATAATTACAAGGTATCTACAGTCAGTACATACGATTTTTCTACTTTGTATACCACTTAACCACATAACTTAATAAATGACAAATTAACTGCCCTAATTCAAAAGACTTTTGCCAGAGAGAATGCTACATTTATTGCTTGCAATTTTGATAAAGCTTTTTTTACTAACAATATTATTAAACATTATACAATGTGGACCTGTGACGAAGTTTGTAAAGCCCTTTCCTTTTTATTGAACAACATTTACATCAGGTTTGGGAATGCAGTTTTTAGACAAGTTGTTGGTATTCCCATGGGAACAAATTGTGCACCCCTTGTCGCAGATTTGTTTTTATATTGTTATGAAAGAGACTTTATGTTGAACCTCTCTCCAGATACGCAGGCAGATATTATAACGGCATTTAATAATACATCACGCTATCTAGATGATATTCTTAATATGGATAATCCGTTTTTTTGGTCAATTGGTGGGTACTATTTATCCTAGGGAGCTTCAGTTAATTAAAACTAACAATTCGGATACTGATGCTTCATTTTTAGATTTACATCTCTCTATTTATGACAGTTTTATACATACCAAAATTTATGACAAGAGGGATGATTTTAATTTTAGTATTGTAAATTTTCCCCATTTGGATGGGGATGTACCTCAGGCTATATCTTATGGGGTATATATTTCTCAATTAATTCGGTTTGCCAGAGCGTGTAGTCATGTCAAGCATTTCAATGAACGTAATCAATATATTACAGGTAAACTTCTTCAGCAAGGCTACCGTTATTACAAATTGCGTAAATATTTTGCTAAATTTTATTATCGTAATTCTGATTTAGTTTTAAAATTCAATAGTAATTTAAAGACACTTCTGCGAGAAGGTATTTCTAAACCCGTTTTTTTATGGGGATGTGGTTTACAAACTTCGTAAGATCTTGGGTCATGGTAATTTTCCAAATGTATTTGGAAAGATTATCAAACGTTTTATTAAAAGAGGTTACGACCCAACTGTTTTGAGACATACCGCATGTTTAGTGTTCAACCCGTTTACAGTTGGACACTACGCTTCCCTCTTTGATTGCGTCTGACGGAAGAGGGGGAGGACTCTATGATAAGCAGTTTTTAAATCCTACCAGGATTGAACTGTTTTGATATTTGTCTTCTGGCCTGTTTCGTCGGGCCCTTAAGGGTGTTTCTCTTGTTGCTCTGTCTTCTGAAAAGGCATTGAGTACATACGTTTTTGGTTCTTAAGGTTTGTTTTTTATATATTTATACACGAGCATTTTTGTGTTTTACATGCCATGCCTTTTTGTTTCCATTACGTGTGTAAGAGATTCACCTGGAGGGGATTACTTTTATTTACACTGTCCCATGTCTTTGGAACATGGTGGGGGTAAGAGTGAGGTTAGGTGCACCATAAACCGGTTTAAGCTCCCCAGTGGTGTTTTTGCCACTGACCGTTCCAAGGCGGTGCCCCACTGTGTTCCTTTGTTTGTTCGTTTCGTCTTATGTGTTGGCTTTGTGTGCGTGTGTGTTGTTCGTTTTGTCCTTATGTGTTGGCTTTGGATGTGTGTGTGTGTGTGTGTGTATGTGTGTGTGGTGCACGCGTCTGCGTGCTGGGGGTTTCGTTTTGAGGAGGCTACGTTTTTGGTGCGTGGCATTCCCTGTTTGATATTTTTCTTTGTTTTTTTTTTACAAACTTCGTAAGATCTTGGGTCATGGTAATTTTCCAAATGTATTTGGTAAAATTATAAAACGTTTTATTAAAAGAGGTTACGACCCAACTGTTTTGAGACATACCGCATGTTTAGTGTTCAACCCGTTTACAGTTGGACACTACGCTTCCCTCTTTGATTGTGTCTGACGGAAGAGGGGGAGGACTCTATGATAAGCAGTTTATAAATCCTACCAGGACTGAACTGTTTTGATATTTGTCTTCTGGCCTGTTTCGTCGGGCCCTTAAGGGTGTTTCTCTTGTTGCTCTGTCTTCTGAAAAGGCATTGAGTACATACGTTTTTGGTTCTTAAGGTTTGCTTTTTATATATATATACACGAGCATTTTTGTGTTTTACATGCCATGCCTTTTTGTTTCCATTACGTGTGTAAGAGATTCACCTGGAGGGGATTACTTTTATTTACACTGTCCCATGTCTTTGGAACATGGTGGGGGTAAGAGTAAGGTTGGGTGCGCACCATAAGCCGGTTTGGGCTCCCCAGTGGTGTTTTTGCCACTGACCGTTCCAAGGCGGTGCCCCACTGTGTTCCTTTGTTTGTTCGTTTTGTCCTGATGTGTTGGCTTTGTGTGTTTGTGTGTGTTCCTTTGTTTCTTCGTTTTGTCCTAATGTGTTGGCTGTGTGTGTGTGTGTGTGTGTGTGTGTGTGTGTGTGGTGCACGCGTCTGCGTGCTGTGGGTTTCGTTTTGAGGAGGCTGCGTTTTTGGTGCGTGGCATTCCCTGTTTGATATTTGTCTTTGTTTTTTTTTTTTGTTCAAAAGTGTAGCCCTAGAGTCGATTATGTAGTGCCATCACCCTGCCCCGTACGAGCCTGGAAACCACATTGTACCCCACCCACCTTCGTCATCATGGGACCGTCATTACAACTACTCCTCCTGATTATCATCTATTGGAGAATGACTCAAGTCAACGATGGATCCATACTACCCTCTGTTTCAGTTGGAATTAGTGTAAAAACCTTAAAACATAGATATTGATCGTTCAAAAACAGCACAATTGAGAGTAAAAAATTGGCACTTCTGACATGTTTATTATTATTGTGTGGTGATATTCAATTAAACCCTGGACCTGTAAATAATGCTGAAATCTTTCCTTGCAGTCTTTGTGAAATGCCAGTCACCTGGGAGCATTGGGACGGCCTTGCATGCGATGGCTGTTCGGTTTGGCACCATAGATCTTGTTTAGAATTGTGCTCGGCGGATTACGACTTGTTGGCTAGACACTCTCATATCCAATGGCTTTGCTGTAAATGTGAAAGCATGAATATTAACAGTTTTACGTTTAGATCTTTTGAATTGTCAAACATTTATAATCCACTTCTTGAAATTGACTCCTCCACAGACTCTGTAATTTCTAGTGTACCATTTAAACCACTTTACACTAGTAGCCTGTCTGGTTTAAATCGCTCAAGTATTAGACATTCACGGCTTTCGTCATCTGAACCATCAAATGTGTCATCTCTCTTTGACATCTCAGAAAAAAGAAATTTTAGACTAATGAATATAAACTGCCGAAGTGTTAATGGTAAAAGTTCTGAACTCGAAGCTGCCTTGAATTATATAAAGCCAGATGTGGTTTGCAGAACTGAGTCTTGGTTAAGGGGGATTAAACCCGGCAAGGCAAACTCGCCTGACGCCATTAAATCTAGTGAAGTATTCCCAAGCCATTATAATGCATACAGAAATTATCGTTGTTCTCTGGGAGGAGGTGTGTTTGTCTTATTTCATAAAGACTTAGTGGCACTTGAAAAACCTGAATTTGTGACAAACTGTGAAATAAATTGGGTGCAATTAAAACTTCAGAAAAGGAAATCATTACTGACATCTTCTTTCTAAATGCCACATAGAAAATTGAATGATATCAGTGAGTTGCGTCGCTCTCTGGAATTAGTTACTAAAACAATAAAGATCCTCAAATTATTCTTTCTGGCGACTTCAACTGCCCAGATATAGATTGGCAAGCTCTTACAGTAAATAAAAGTGCACAGGACAGGACAGTTCAGCAAGCCCTCATAGATCTATCAATTGACTATAACCTGACAAAAATCCATAACACACCAACTCGAGAAGGCAAGCTCCTGGATTTGGTATTCACAAATAATCCGTCGTTGATCAAATCTTCTGTTAACGCGCCTGGTATCTCCGACCACGACATAGTGGTAGTTGACTCTGATACAAAGCCTTTTTACACAAAGCAAAAACCAAGAAAATGTTTTCAATATTCTAAAGCCAACTGGGACAACCTTAAAACAAAAACATCAGAAATATCGATAGACATTATAAAAGCTAATAATGAAGGAGCCTCAGTAGATGAAATATGGGACTGTTTCAAATCTGAATTTACATCAGCTATAAACACTGACATTCCCTCAAAAATGGTTAAATCCAATACTTCCTCTCCTTGGATCAGAGGTAAAGTGAAACGGGCTCTACGACGCAAAGCCAGACTGTACAAGAAAGCAAAGAAATCGAACAATTGGGAAAATTATAGACAATACCAACGTGAATGTAAACGTGAAATAAGAAAGGCTGAATATACATACATAAATAAGACCATTAATGAAAGTTTAAAACAAAACAATAGCAAACCTTTCTGGAAGTATGTGAAGTCTAAAAAGGAAGATAACGTTGGAGTTGCGCCACTTAAATCTGGAAACCACTTAGTCACGGACGGTAAAGGCAAGGCAGAACAACTAATTAAACAATTTCAGTCAGTTTTTACAAAAGACAATGGCTAAGATATACCATCTTTCCCAACACGTGTTTCATATTCCATCCCTACACTTACCATCCGAGAGGAAGGGGTATACAAAGTGCTGAAAAACATCAATACTAGCAAGGCCACTGGTCCTGATGGATTACCAAATTGTGTACTTCGTGAGTGTGCTTCGGAAATAGCCTCTGCTATCACGACTATTTTTCAAAAGTCCATAAGCTCTGGGGAGCTACCTAGTGATTGGACTAATGCTAATATTGCCCCAGTTTATAAAAAGGGTGATACACATTTACCAGAAAACTATCGGCCTGTTTCCCTTACATGTGTGTTATCTAAAATGATGGAACACATAATCTGCCGCCATATGTTGAACCACTTGGACAAACACATAGTGCTCACACCACTAAACCATGGTTTCCGTGCTGGTTTTTCATGTGAGACTCAGTTAGCGGTTACAGCAAATGATCTTCTTGAATCCTTCGACAGTGACATTCAAACAGACTGTATGGTGCTCGATTTCAGCAAAGCATTTGATACCGTCCCCTACAAGAAACTCTTGAAAAAACTTGAAGCATATGGTATACGTGGCTCTATCCTACAATGGATCACAAACTTCTTAACAAAACGGAAAATGAGTGTAGTTGTTGATGGCGAAAAATCTCAACAAGTGAATGTTGACTCAGGTGTGCCTCAGGGAACTGTGCTAGGCCCTCTGTTATTTCTTTGCCATATTAATGATATGCCTGAATATGTGAAATCAACAATACGTCTACTTATAAGCAGATGACTGTTTATTATATAGAAAAATCAAAACCTTTAAAAATCATCTTCAACTTCAACAAGACCTTGATAATTTAGTTAAATGGGCCAGTGACTGGGGAATGGAATTTAATGTAAAGAAATGTTTCCATCTTAGTACAAAACAAAAATCAGTGCACTTTTATTCTATGAAAGGTCAAATTCTAAAACAGGTTCAGGAACATCCATACTTGGGTATCAATATCTCTGAAGAATTGAAATGGAACACTCATACTGATCAAGTACGAAAGAAAGCAAACTCGACTCTAGGCTTTCTGAGGAGGAATCTACATCATACTCCTCAACACAGGTTCACGACGTGTGGCCATGACTTTAACTACTACCCCCCTCCTCCTCTGCAACCCCCCAAAACCCTTGTGCACATCAAATGTATTCTAAAATCTAATAAACATCATCCAAACACCATAACTAATGACAAAAGTCAATTATATGGACCAAGTATAAAAATTTTGCTGGTCCATATAATTGACTTTTGTCATTAGTTATGGTGTTTGGATGATGTTTATTAGATTTTAGAATACATTTGATGTGCACAAGGGTTTTGGGGGGTTGTAGAGGGGGAGGGGGGTAGTAGGAAAAATGCATATATATCCTTGGTACGTTCAAAAATGGAATATGGGAGTGCAATCTGGGACCCATATACTAAAAGTGAAATTGAAAAACTTGAAAAAGTGCAAAGATCAGCAGCACGTTTCATCACCAAAGACTATCACTCAAGACACGAAGGAAGTGTAACAGAGATGCTTCAAAAGTTGGATCTTTCATCATTGCAGAACCGCCGTAAAAACCAACATCTGACGCTGATGTACAAGGTGGTGGAAGGGCTAGTACCGGCTGTCAACGCAGATCACTACATTCAGAGACAGAGACCTAAATGAGCAGTAAGGGCAAAAAAAATCTGACTATATTACCTCCTTTCTGACCATATTACCTCCAACATTGTGAATAATTACGTAACCAACTACTCAAAGTGCTATAAACCGATCTCAGCAGTTACTGATAACTTTAAATTCTCATTTTTTCCAAGAACAGTATAACTTGATGACAGTGTCGTGAACTTAGAAACAGTGGACTCATTTAGAAATAGACTCTCTCATTTAGACTAAGCGCACTCCTTTCCCGTCTTGTAAAAGCCAGCAGTGGTTGCTACGACGTATCCTATTCAGATTCAGATTCAGATTTCGCTCATGATGAAATAATGCACAGAGGGGCACCTGGGGTCTTCCTCCACCATTTAAGCTGGAAAGTCACCATATGACCTGTCATGTGTCGGTGCAACGTTAAATCCGAAAAAAAAAAAAAAAAGAGAGATTCAGATTTAGCACATTCTGGACTATTAAAGATTAAAGTACATAAATGTGTCAAAGTTGAGACAACAATAAAGTTTTGACAAGTGTCATGAAAACATAAATAGAATTTTCGTTATTTAAAATTTTAGCAACATAAACATATTGAATAATTTATCCTTACTGTATTGTAGTTTCTATGTTAAAAGATATACATTTTGTGCTATCTGGTTTTTTAACGATTTTTCACTGCACAACACTAGACCTATAAATCAGAATAATAACATATTAAGGTTTAGCAGTAGATCACAAAACAACAGATTTTATTAGTAAATGAATAGCATCTTGACATGGCAACTTAAATCTGTCCAATACATGTTTTACTGTTCTGTCTCATACAGTTGGATACTTAAATATTCGAAATGAGTTGTCCCCCTTTAAATAAGAATGCCATTTGTTAAGAAATAACAGGACTGACCATGTATCAACTTGAACAGGATTTAATTGGATGGACAGACAGACGAAAAGTGGTCACAATTCCTGATTTAAATTAACGCAGGTTCTGTATTGTATTAAATTGACCCAGGTTCTTTATTGTATTAAATTGAAATCTATTAAAGCCTTCTTTACGCAAGGGAAACAATCTAATTAGTGAAATTGTTAAGGCTGTATACCAATAAAAGAAATTGTTCTTTGTTTCATATAAAATTCAGCTACTTCAGAACAATTTTGTTACAGTTTCTAGATTTTCACTTCGTCGTAGACCTATATTCTACAAGATATCCATACATTTGCTTCAAGAAAAGGAAAAGAAAAAGGGGTGTTGAATAGTATGTAGTGAAATGCAAGTCAACTGAAGTCAGGTACCCTCATATTGCCGCATTTCAGAAAGCGGTCCGCAGAATAAACACCCTATTTTCGTTTTCATATAAACAACTCGAAAACATGCGAATATTAGCATGAAAAGTGTCCTATTTTATGTAAAATTCATTCCACGAGTGAAATAATGCCCATTTGGCCCCCGATTTACACGCAATTGCGCGAAAAATGGAAAAGGATCTATTTATTAGGAACTTCTTTCGACTACACCACGGAAGCACATTTTTGACCGAATTACTGCATTATGACCTATAAGAAATATCTTTTATCAAATTTCATAACATTTTCATCCCTATTTTCAAGAAAGATGTAATACCGAACATGTTAACAAGTTTCATTGTGAAAATTCGAGATTTTAGAGAAATATAGACATTTAAGTGAGGCCACCCCCTACCCATTTCCTGGGCTAAATTTAGGCTCTATGGTCGCTTCATTGTAAAATTTGGTAAAAGTTTCACCTGTATGCATTATTTTTCGCTTTGAATCTGAAATATCATTCATTCCGTCATGAATATGACTCAAATGGATTCATTCTGTGCATTTTCACACATTCTGGAGACAAAATATTGGCCTTTCTATTGCAGAAATTGCTGCAGAAATAGGCACCTCTACTCAAAATATGGTCAAAATTCAAAAATTTTCAAATTTAATGATTATTTTGCACTGAAAACATCATTTTGTAACATATACAATCGATTTATGACAATTAAGACTAATTGTGATGTGTTTCGAGAAAATTCTTATTTCAGCTCTTATAGGCTATATACCAATAAAAGAAATTGTTCTTTGTTTCATATAAAATTCAGCTACTTCAGAACAATTTTGTTACAGTTTCTAGATTTTCACTCCGTGGTAGACCTATTTTCTACAAGATATAAAAAAAAAAAAAAAACTGAAAACTGTTTTATTTGATTAAACGCCTATTTTTACGCAAAACATATTCAATGGCGTTTTACAAATACATAAAAATACGACAAAAATATATCCATATATTTGCTTCAAGAAAACAAAAAGAAAAAGGGGTGTTGAATAGTATGCAGTGAAATGCAAGTCAACTGAAGTCAGGTACCCTCATATTGCCGCGTTACAGAAAGTGGTCCGCAGAATAAACACCCTACTTTCGTTTTCATGTAAACAACTCGAAAACATGCGAATATTAGCATGAAAAGTGTCCTATTTTATGTAAAATTCATTCCACGAGTGAGGTAATGCCCATTTGGCCCCCGAGTTATGCGCAAATGCGCGAAAAATGGAAAAATTAGGATCTATTTATTAGGAACTTCTTTCGACTACACCACGGAAGCACATTTTTGACCAAATTACTGCATTATGACCTTGAGTGAACACCGTTTCTTAATCCTAATCGTGCCCATGTTATATCAGTGCAAAGGAAAAGTAACCTGTCTATGATAAATGACATGAATAATTACCCTGTTATGCATCTAACAGTCTTGAAATTGATTTCTTCGATTTTCTCATATTTCTAGATATTTTTCCCATACTTTGAAGCATATGTATGGGTAGTTTGGATGAGGTACTAGGTCAATTGTCACCTAAGCCTGTCATAAAGTCTTTGCGGAGTTGTCTGCATTTTTTCCAAATATTTCATTCGGGATCATTTTTTTCAGCTCAAATAACTCTTTTTCAGGAAATGATATTTTAATAATTTTTTCAGTCTTTGTATTCTGATGCAGTTAACTTCACATACATATAATATAGATTGCTCCTACTTGAAGTTTGTATTTTCAGTTACAATGCCTACAGTAGGTAACGTTACCTTGAGCGTCTGTAGATCTGGCCAGAAGTACATGTAGAAAATTCAGTATATACATGTATAACAAAATATTCCCACCAAAATTAGAAAAATCATACTTTGCATGAAATACAACCTACTGATAAAATTATCTGAAAAAGGGATAATACAAAAATATCTATACTGTATAAAATGACATAACTTTCAAAATGCTAAAGAATAAAAGTAGCTGTTGGAGAGTTTATTGAACTGCCCTTCTTGTATTTACTAATTCCAAAAAAAATGAAGAAAATGATAAAAGCAAGAAATGCATGCCCTTTTCACTGTAAAGATACAAAAATAGGTAGAAAAGTCCCAGCTGACTGAACATGAATTAGGCCAGACTTAAAACATCTTTGTTTTAGGCCTTAAAACTGCCTAATATGATTATTTCATAAATAATGGTAGACTAGTAAGTAAACTCCCCCTTTACTTTTCAGAGCTTACCAGCTCTCCATAATGACACTCCATTTCCACGCATGAGTCTGTCAAACACTTCTGACCACGGGCACAGGTCCAGTGTACATTTTTTGTTTGGTATAAAAAATCCCTTTTTTCACACAAATATTCTTTTAATATATTGGTCAAATGAAAAAAAAAATGATGTCCAAAATTCTGGTCACAGTATCATATACATTGAAAAGGTGAACTATGCAAGTATAACGCTATGGGAAGCTACTCTGCAAACTTGTAGAACATTCCAAAATCAGAGTTTATACACTTGCAGCCACTACCTGCATGATCGCACCTTCGAAACATTTAAAGCCTTCCATAAGTACTAAACTGACCCCATAAATTGCTTTGAAATACACAGTACAATTCTCTACGAGCAAAATTTTTCAGTTATCCCTGGCGATTTCAGCTGCTAAACAAAGTGATGAAAACCAGGAACACGTCCGCTTTCCGTGTGTATTCACTTAGAGCCATATTTTGGGTCCCGTGCGATTGGAAAAAAGATTAATGGCAACATAAACCAATCTGTTCCGTAATGTCTGAAGTTCATTATAAGCCATGTCGCCAGTGTGAATTCTGCGACTGGACTGAGTTATGACGTCATCAAAATGGCAGCCATTTTTTAAAATTAAATATATCATCATCTTCGAATGACTGACAGAGTTGTTTGTTTTTGTTGCTGAAAGTGAAGTTTTTTGTAGTTTACATCATATACATACATAATTATTAGCATTATATAGAGGATATTACATGAGTGTCTTTTTATATTGAATTTATTAAACGAGTTGAATGAAATGATAAAATGCGAGGCTCTGCCGAGCATTTTATCAATTTTATTCAACGAGTTTAATAAATTCAATGTGGAAAGTCACAAATGTAATATTCTTTTTATCACATGTTAACCTTTCTTGTCGAAACATCAAAAAGTCGACCTTCTTTTGCTATATAAACAAGACAATTTGACCGACGTCGCTTTTACTATAAAAGACGTCGACGTCAAAGCTTTATTACACTAGTGTATTATCATTCTTATTTAATGGCTTTATTACACTCCCGAGACATCAAACATGTGATAAGTTATTTTAGATATCAAAGGAATGTCATTTATACAATATTAAAGATATATTATGCCTAAATTTCATATTTGAATATATGAACAATTATCGCATATGATTTATGGAATTATAAAATAACCATGTTTGTGAGTATGAAAGGTAGTATGTTAGGTTTAAAAACAAACATAGTATAAATATATTAGGCTAGTAAAACTCTGGAAGTTTGTTTGAAACAAATGGTGTTACTTTACAGACATTTAATTGTGATTGCAGTATAGTTATTATATATATTTAGCCAAGGTAAAGATGTTTAATGAGAATGTACTAGATTCAGAGCAATATGCAATGATGAAATATTTATGTAGAAGGTGAGCATAGTACCTCTTTGAAGGGACGTAAAATAAAGAAAAAGCTTTGTTTAAGTAAATTCTATGCTGCATCGTAATTAAATGTAAATCAAAAATAGAAACCTGTTGAAAACAGTAATGATAGATTAAACAAACTTATAACCGAAAGCACAATCATCTCACAGGGACTTGTACTCACGACCCTTCAAAATTATATATTTAGCATACTTAAATGTAATTCTATATGTATCTTTCTGAATGAGTGCACACGTTTCTTTCTAGTGACCTCTTCTCTTGCTATTTAACACAGCTGGACATAACTATAGAATAAAAGAGTATATTTATATCTAATTTATCTTTCACATTTTATAAGTTACTTTCTACTTTTTGTTACTGTTGTTGTGACATTATTAACCCGTTTAAACTGATGTGTCGTCGCTAAACACTTTAACCATGAAATATTTAAACCGCTGTATGAAACTCAACAATAAATTTGCTTCTATCATTTTCTTGACATTGTTTTAACATATGTTCGTTAATATCTTCTCTGTATTAGTTTATACCTGTAAATATGTATCAAAATGTCTGCTCACAACAACACAAAGCTCCAGTAGCACAACTTTGCACGATATGGAAACTATGTTCGGGTATGATATGTTAAACATACTGTGGTAAAATGTGCCCTAGTGCTTATGCACCAGCCTTTTTCACAATTCGAGAATGCATTTATTAAGTTATATGATGATCGCAATTTCTCTGAATAGACTGATTTTGCATCTTGGTAAAGAGATCATGATAGAACCGCGTCAGTAGGGACACAACTAATCGTGCTAAAATCAGATACGAAACGATTATTGTTGCAAAAGCAATAGAGTCGAATGTGACTGACAATTAACAAACATCCTAGTACTAACTAGAAGTGTTATAAATTTTTTTAGGAAACAAGAGCACCGCAATGCGGAGCAATATAGGCCCGAAGGTATGACCCATAAGTGTGGCCTAGACCTTGAAGCCAGCCATCCGAAACATACACTATGCATGTCGTTTTGATGTGGTGAACTCCTGTGACAAGTGTTTTTAAAATCCTTCAAGAAGTTCAAGAGTTACAGATTGGACACGAAACAAGAGTCATATTTGTGAACACTTGTGTCAATTTCTTCGAAATCCTTCGATGGGTTTAAGAGTTACAGAGAGGACACGGAATTGTTTACGGACAGATGGACACCCGCCTCGTTATATAAAATGTCCCCTTAGGGCTTAGAAAAAACTTGTTTGTTTTTGTCAAGACTGGCAATAGCAAATATTAATTGTTGCAAGAGGCCACCGCTCTGTGGGTGAAAATTACAAACGGCGATCAAAAAGTCTTGCAATATTTCAAATACGTCTAAATTCGGCAATAAACACAAAATATACCAAACTACTATCGATGAAACGAATATATAGCAATTCAGTTTTTGGACGGAAAGGTTAGCATACAAGAGTTTTCCTCTTAAGATAAACGTTTTAGGGGAAAATGTTACTCATCCCTAAGGTTGGTACTTACAGGACCATGATAATCAAGATCTTATTAGACCTTTACAACGGACACGGACAATGTAGACGTACTATGTACTATGGTCAAAATCTGGGGGATTTCTCAAAACATAAAAATTGAAACACATGACCGCAGGGATTCGTTTTATTTTTTAAGACATCAAATTCAAAAGTTTCATCTTATTATCAAGACACAGCATATCTTTATAATTCTTGGAAGCGTTATTCTCTGCTACAAAGAGAACACAGACGAACACATATATCTACATCTTACGAAAAAAATACCATGTTCAGTATAAACAAATTTTAAACAGTTGATTTTTTTCATCCTAGTGACCGAAAATACATTCTTAAGGTAAGTCCTGATACACGTTAACGATAACCAAGTTTGGTGACAATGTTTCTCAATCAGAACTAAATTCATTTGCCGGTAGCTGTTTCTTTGTTCAGGTACAATAATATTGACCCTAATTCAAGCAGCCTGAAATGCAATCTTAAGCTAGAGTTTTTGTAAGCATGTTTTGTGAAAATGTGAAAATATGTCATTCCAAATAAAACAAAAACAAACAAAAAACAAAAAAAAAACAAAAAAAAAAACAACAAAAAAACGAAAACATTTGTCTCTATTTTCAGTAACAAACAAGTTGAAATTAGCTGCAGCTGCCAATATATCCAGGACTTTCCATCTTATATACTATAAACAAAGTGTTATCATTATATCTCTTTCTTATTTACAATAAAGTGGTTCAAACAATTTAAGCGAATAAAGAGGGTTGTATAGTTATCACCAACGTTAAATTCGATTTTGTTAAAGTTGGCCACATTCTAAACTTCACTATCAACTGCCGCTATAATTATCAAACCTCATATTTTGTAATAATGTTGGTTAAATATTTGTCAAGCTTCTCAATACCTGCATAACTACGGTCCTAGGCTCCAACTCTTTAACGCCTACACAAGCGTCACTGGCTTCATCTCGTATCTCAAAAATGCATATAGACAAGTCAAAACAATTATTAAACTACCTAATTTATTATGCCCCCCTTCGAAGAAGGAGGGGTATATTGTTTTGCAGATGTCGGTCGGTCGGAATGTAGACCAATCCGTTTCCGGATGATAACTCAAGAACGCTTGGGCCTAGATCATGAAAGTTTATAGGGAGGTTGGTCATCACCAGTAGATGACCCCTATTGATTTTGAGGTCTGTAAGTCATAGGTCAAGGTCACAGTGACCCTGAATAGTAAAAGGGTTTCCCGATGATAACTCAAGAATACTTGGGCTTAGGATCATGAAAGTTTATAGGGAGGTTGGTAATGACCAGCAGATGACCCCTATTGATTTTGAGGTCAGTATGTTAAAGGTAAAGGTCACAGTGACCCTGAACAGTAAAACGGTTTCTGGATGATAACTCAAGAACGCTTGGGCCTAGGATCATGAAAGTTAATAGGGAGGTTGGTCATGACCAGCAGATGACCCCTATTGATTTTGAGGTCAATATGTTAATGGTCAAGGTCACAGTGACCCTGAACAGTAAAACGGTTTCCGGATGATAACTCAAGAACGCATAGGCCTAAGGTCACAAGTTGATAGGGAAGTTGGTCATGACCAGCAGATGACCCCTATTGATTTTGAGGTCAGTATGTCAAAGGTCAAGGTCACATTGACCAGGAACTGTTAAAATGGTTTCCGGGCAGTAACTCAAGAACGCTTGGGCCTAGTATCAGGAAAATTAATAGTTAGGTTGGTCATGATCAGCAAATGACCCCTATTGATTTTGAGGTCATTAGGTCAAAGGTCAAGGTCACATTGGCCAGGAACCGTTAAAATGGTTTCTGATCTTTTTATCTAAAACCACAGAGCCTAGGGCTTTGATATTTAGTATGAAGCATCATCTAGTGGTCTTCTACCAAGATGATTCAAATTATTGCCCTGGGGTCTAATATGGCCCCGCCCCGGGGGTCACATGGTTTATATAGACTTATATAGGGAAAACTTTGAAAATCTTCTTCTTCAAACCACAAAGACTAGTGCTTTGATATTTGTAATGTAGCATCATCTAGTGATTCTGTACCAAGTTTGTTCAAATTATCTCCCTAGGGTCAAATATGGCCCCGCCCTGGGGGTCACATGGTTCATATAGACTTATATAGGGAAAAGCTTTTAAAATCTTTAAATTTTGACCACATGTATGGTTTTGAGTGGCAAGATGAACCTTGATATGAGTTGACCTTGACCTGGGCCTAGTGACCTACTTTCACATTTCTGTAGCTACAGCCTTCAAATTTGGACCACATGCATAGTTTCGTGCACCGAAAATATTTTGACCTTGACATTGACCTAGTGACCTACTTTCACATTTCTGTAGCTACAGCCTTCAAATTTGGACCACATGCATAGTTTTGTGTTCCGAAATGAAATTTGACCTTGATTTTGACCTAGTGACCTACTTTCGTATTTCTCAAGCTACAGCCTTCAAATTTGGACCACATGCATAGTTTTGTGTACCAAAAAACATTTTGACCTTGAAATTGACCTAGTGACCTACTTTCACATTTTTGAAGGTACAGGCTTCAAATTTGGACCACATGCATAGTTTTGTGTTCCGAAATGAATTTTGATCTTGAGATTGATCTAGTGACCTACTTTCACATTTCTGATTGTACAGACTTCAGATTTGGACCGCATGCATAGTTTTGTGTTCTGAATTGAAACTTGATATTGATCTAGTGACCTACTTTCACATTTCTCAAGCCACAGCTTTCAAATATGGACCACATACACATTATTTTGTACCAAAATGAAATTTTACCTTGATTTTGACCTTGAGCTAGTCTTGAAATTTGGAACATTCAAAAATGGCTCAGTGGATGGCACCAATATCACTTTGTAATCTCTTGTTAGGTTAAAGGTCAAGGTCAGATTAAACCAGAATGGTAGAACTTTTGTTTACAGTGAGCATATAATTTCTGTTCCTTGTGCAATTAATAAATGCATCAAGGGGGGCATTTCGTGTTCGACAAGCTCTTGTTTTGTAGTGAATTATGCTTCCCAAACTTTTTCAACATTTTTGAACCGGCTCTTTTTCGCTACTCTCAAAACTTGTCAAGTCAAAAGTGCTAACTTAAGACAGTAAATCAATGCAAATCGCTCTACATATATCGAGGGCTGAGCGCAAAACTATTGTATCTTGTTCTTTATTTATATACAGTTACAATAGTTTCGCGCTCAACCCACGATATGTAAGTTACAGTCATTTATGACTATAACTTTGTATTGCCCGTTTAATTGAAATACGTTTACAAATTGTTACAAAAAGTAGCCTTTCTTTACAACTTAGTGCCACCTCGGAAGTATCATTAGCTTTTTCTTCCACTCACCTTATTTGCTACCAAACGCAGATGGAGCCAGTGTTTATATGCCGTACGCGTGTTACAGTTTATTTTGTTTCTAAGTATCCATTTTCCTCCAACCCAGTGACACTTACACCTAGACCACCAAAACATGACAACAAAATAAATAGAATTTTATTCTCCAAAACATTCCCCCCCCCCCCCACACACACACACACACGATACAATTCTACACCGACCCTCAGTTCCTTGTGTTACTTTTCATTGACAGTTTTCTGTAAGTTACACAACATGCAACTTTACTGGGTTAAACCTTAATCTCTACATATTTTTTTTTTTAAAATGCGCTTTAATTTATAACCAAACATATTCTCACAAGTTCCTAAACATGTTTGAGAAAACCCCCCAAAATTGAACGAAGTACAGGGTACGTTTACATTTACATTCCCATGTCCGTGTCCGTGATAAAGGTCTAGTTGGAAGTCCATACCTATTTCATTGCATGTTATTTACGTTGGTTGATTCTGGGTCCTTCAGCGGAAATCAAGAATGACAATTTGAACATGTCAAGGACAGTCACGTTCTCAGCTCGTCACATAATCGACCCTTACATGTACGCATACATCCACAATCCTATTGCAACTTTTCGTGGTTATAACTAATAACATTTACAGGTTGCAGCCGGTGTATGATACTTTAAAGATCAAGAAGTATAGAACTAAGATACTTCTTACACAGGTTATATAAGATTAGAATCAGATAGCTACTAATAACCATTCTCTAATTACCGGTAGGTTGTCTATATTCCAAGAAACTTTGTGAATGGTCGCCATATCTTCTTTGCTGTTGACAGTTGTGATTTCAAGAAAGACATTTTTGACAGTAAGAAATCTGTCGTAGAACTGTTACGAAAATTCTCCAAAAATGTTGTTAAATGTGCCAGCCCTTGATAATTGACAAAATTATCACAGAACTTTCAGGAGTTCTCAGAATGTCAGATGATAGCAAATGATTCATTACACAATGGTGATACCATTCATGAAAAGTTCTCTTCTCACTGACTGGGCTAAAATGACCGACATGTTCTAATATGAAGGTAACAATTGAAACTATGTTCTCTGGAAAGTTTATTGTTTAAAGACTCCATTATTGCTCAGTAAAATTTTGAGATCCTGTGGAAACTATCAATCCTTACTTTAGAAAGGCTTCTATCAAAATGAAACATATCTATCGGAAAAGAAACGTTAAAACAAAGGTAGGAATTCTTATCATTGCAATTGATTTAGTGCGAATGTTAAATGGCATTGTAGAGTTCAACGCGATATGAATTGTGGGTCAGCAAATTGGTACAGTGTTCATGTGTAACAAAGACATAAAGCACAAATAAACAGCTACAGCACTACTGGAATATGATTATATTCGTATATGTTGATAGTATAGCATGTATCAAACAAATATATTCACCAAAAAATTCTGCTGAAATAAAGTGGGATTGGTAAGATATATTCTATTATTTCACATTATTAAATTGTTTATAATACTTCAATATTCGTATTACATTGACAACACGTATTGTAAGATGATGGAAAACCAGAGATAATAAGATCAAGTTTTGCTGTGTAACATAAATAAATAATGAATTAAGCAAAATTATATTTTCAAACTTGGCTGCCATTTTGATGACGTCATAGATCGGTCCAGTCGCAGAACTCGGACTGGCGACATGTCTTTTTGTGACAATTAGATCTTGTGTAACAGTTTGGTGTATGTCGCCATTAATCTTTTTTCTGATCGCACGGGATTCCAATTCTGAATACACTAATAACTGAAATATTCACTCTTTTCTCCTTTTTTTTTTTTGCACGGCCATAATGAAAGGCCTGAAAGTGTCATAAACTGTTGCTTAAACATAATTTATGACCTTTAAGAAGTAGAAACCCCTCCCAGAGTAAACTGTTATCTTGGTTCTGAGAAAGTTTTTCTATTGTAGTTTAACCCTCTAAAACAACAAAATCCTTTTATACCAATACTGTTTGCTTATAGCATTACAATTCATACATAATCAAAGTCTCAAAATTGTTTTTATGGCATATTTTATGATAATGCATTTTATTTTTAGAATTCTGGGAGTTCAGAGGTCACAAGTACAAACTGCACTGAGAAATGGATGATGGTTGTGAATGGACTTGTGAGTGTATTGATGACAAGATAGGTCACCGTAGACCAGTGGTTAAGGCGTCCGACTCGGGATCAGGAGGTTGAAGGTTCGAGCCCCATGGGGAGCGTTCATCCGGGGGATGTTTGTCATGGGACTCATTCCGAAAAGGCCTGTTCGTGAGCTGCGAGCTAGTTAAATGAATGATTACCGACACCTATCCGCCTGGCGCCTGGCATAGTGATAAGAGTTGGGAGGTAATTGGTACGCACAATAAAGGTGTCTCGTAAGCCAAACTGGCTGGCCCTTTCCTGAATAGGGGTGACACTACAATAAACAAGACCTTTTGAGGAAAATATGCTTGCATTTTAACACAACTTTCACTCTGTTTTTGTTACATGTTTCATTAAATTTTGTGTCATTCATTTATATTGCGTATTTTTGTTTTGAATCTGAAATTTTGTAGTCATCTTATTAAACAAATTGCTAAATAAATTTGAGGTGTGTTCAGTGGAAACTAGGAGATTAATAAAATCTTTGGAATATTCCTAAATTTACAAATATCTGAACTTAAAGTTACAGCCTCAGTAACTATTAGGAATTCTTAAACTTCATCCTTTTAGCCCATGTTGAATTGGTAGGTAAGTTTGTAAAAAAAATCTTTTTAATATGTTTTAGTAGACACAAAAGAAAATGAACTCCCCGCTTTTCTTTAACATATGTTGTTGGTAAATTGTATGTAGTGTTTGGCCACAGAGAAATGAACTTCTGTAAAGTTACATTAACTGATTTGGACCAAGGGATGTAACTCCCATAATGTTGCAAGGTCTTATCTCCTGTACTGTATGTAATTTTATGTTTCATTTCAGGTTCCCACCTCATGTGGACTTAACCATCAAACTGTCAGCTGGTAAGGTATGCCAACCCCTGCTGTAAAATCCCGACCTGTAGCCCCACACCATCTCACCTAACAACAAAGGGACCAGGACTTCAGCCAATGACTACAGTACCAACACAGAGACCACAAAGTAATGCATTGGCAAACATTCCTATGATATTGTAATTAAAATCATTCCAGAACTACTTTCTTATAAACATTAATTGTAATTACAAACTTGGTAAAACTTTTTGAATTGGCAATGAGATAGTATTATTATAAAAGTCATGTATACTTACAAAATAGTATCTTCAGTTGTTTCAGAAGTGTGTTTACATGCGTAATGACAAGTTTGTGTTTCTCATTTAGTCAATTGAACATATAGTCAAGATTGACATAATATGATGTAATAAGAATTATTGGCTTTTTTCATCCCCTGCCACGAGTGTTGGTGGTGGGGGTTATAGGAATGGTCTTGTTCACTCCATATCTCCTAAACCTCTTGAAGGATTTAATGAAACTTGGGTCAGATGATCACCTCAAGACAATGTGCTGAACTGACAAGTCAGCCATGTTGGCTCAAGGTCAAGGTCACAGCTCAAGGTCATAGGTTTTAGCCTTCCATTTTGTGTCTGCTCTGTATCTCCTAAACCCCTTGAAGGAATTTTATAAAACTTTGGTCAAATGATTGCCTCATCAAGATAATATGCAGAGCTTATGAGTCAGCTATGGCAGCCCAAGGTCAAGGTCACAACTTAGGGTCAAAGGTTTTAGCCTTCCATTTTGCTCTGTATCTCCTAAACCCCTTGAAGGATTTCATGAAACTTGGGTCAAATGATTACCTTATCAAGACGATCTGCAGAAATTATGAGCCAGCCATGTTGGTTCAAGTTCAAGGTCACAACTCTGGGTCAAAGGTTTGAGCCTTCCATTTTGTGTCTGCTCTGTATTTCCTAATCCCCTTGAAGGATTCATATGAAACCTAGGTTTAACAATCCACACATCAATACGATGTGCAGAACTCATGAGTCAGCCGTGCTGGGTCAAGGTCACAACTTGGGGTCATAGGTTTGAGTTTTTCATTTTGTGTCTGCTCTGTATCTTCTAAACTCCTTGAGGATTTTCATGAAACTTGGGTCAAATGATTACCTTATCAAGATGATGTGCAGAACTCATGAGTCGGCCATGTTGGTTCACAGTCAAGGTCACAGCTTAGGATCAAAGGTTTGAGCCTTCCATTTTGTGTTCACTCTGTATCTCCTAAATCCCTTGAAGGATTTTCATCATACTTTGGTCAAATGGTCACCTTATTGAGAACTCATGCTTTAGCCATGCCAACTCAAGGTCAAAGGTTTGAGCTCTCTGTCTCCTTAACCCCTTGAAGGATTTTTATGAATCTTGGGTCAAATGATCACCTCGTCAAGATGATGTGCAGAATTCATGATTCAGCCATGTCAGTTCAAGGTCAAAGTCAAAGGTTTACCCGGCGTGACCCTTCTTGGTTAAAGTTTTTCTGCAACCTTTGTTACTATTGCTTATATCCTACAGTAACATCACATAAACATTGTCCACTATACAAACAAAGTATGTGTATAGGCTAAGCCTATTATACCCAAGGTCATGTTCACCAAGGTGTTATACTTTGGTCATTTTTAAGGTTAAAGTTTTTCGGCAACCTTTGTTTTTCTGTCATATCTTTGTTACTATTGCTTATATCTTACTGTATCTTCACATGAACATTGTCCACTATACAAACAAAGTATATGCAGGGGCTGAGCCTATTATACCCAAGGACAAGGTCACCAAGCTGTTATACTTAGGTTATTTTTAAGGTTAAAGTTTTTCGGCAACCTTTGTTTTTTTAGCTCACCTGTCACATAGTGACAAGGTGAGCTTTTGTGATCACCCTTCGTCCGTCGTCCGTGCGTGTGTCCGTCCGTCCGTCCGTCAACAATTTCTTGTCTGCACGATAGTGGTTTCATTTATGATTTTATTTTAACCAAACTTGCACACAACTTGTATCACCATAAGATCTCGGTTCCTTTCTTGAACTGGCCAGATCCCATTATTGGTTCCAGAGTTATGGCCCCTGAAAGGGCCAAAATCAGCTATTTTGACCTTGTCTGCACAATAGCAGCTTTATTTATGATTTGATTTTTACCAAACTGGCACACAACTTGTATCACCATAAGATCTTGGTTCCTTTCTTGAACTGGCCAGATCCCATTATGGGTTCCAGAGTTATGGCCCCTGAAAGGACCAGAATTAGCTATTTTGACCTTGTCTGCACAATAGCAGCTTCATTTATGATTTGATTTTAACCAAACTTGCACACAACTTGTATCACTATAAGATCTTGGTTCCTTTCTTGAACTGGCTAGATTCCTTTATGGGTTCCAGAGTTATGGCCCCTGAAAGGGCCAGAATTAGCTATTTTGACCTTGTCTGCACAATAGCAGCTTCATTTATGATTTGAATTTAATCAAACTTGCACAAAACTTGTGTTGCCATAAGATCTCAGTTCCTTTGTTGAACCGGCCAGATCCCATAATGGGTTCCAGAGTTACGGCCCCTGAAAGGGCCAAAATTAGCTATTTTGACCTTGTCTGCACAATAGCAACTTCATTTATGATTTGATTTTAACCAAACTTGCACACAACTTGTATCACTACAAGATCTTGGTTCCTTTCTTGAACTGGCCAGATTCCATCATGGGTTCCAGAGTTATGGCCCCTTGAAGGTCCAAAATTGGCTATTTTGGCTTTTGCAGCCATATAGAGACTTCATTTATGGTTTTATTTGATACAAACTTCCAAAATATCTTCAACAACAATAAATCTTGGATTCCATGACAAATCAGATCCAATCGTAGGTTCCAGAGTTATTTATATCTGATTACCTCCCCTGATTGTAGTCAAAATGGATTTATATCAGTAAGTACTTATAGGACTTATTTGAAATTTCATTATTATCATTAGTTGGTCTGAGTCAATCAGGGTAGATAACTATGGACTGATTTTATGTCAAATTACCTCCCTTTATTTCAAATTAAAATGGGTATATCTCCGTAACTAATGAAGATACTGATCTGAAATTTCATTTATGTCAACAGATTTATTTGGCAGATCCTTCTTTTGTTCACTTACAATAATTTTCTTTTGAATTACTTCCCTTTTACGTTAATATAAATAGCTTATTTTTAGTAACTTTTTTATTATTGGCTGTAGGGAAAAACCGAGACCACTTTTCTGTGGTACAACATGGATGGTACCTCCAATTTTTAGGTGTATTTTGACATATCTGTACCTTGTAAGAATTTTTTTTTCTTTTTGGTTAAATTTCTTTCCTTTGTTGTTCCTGTCCTTTTGACTTAGATATTTTTGAGGACCTTCTTGTCCTCAAGTGCATTGATAACAGGTGAGCGATATAGGGCCATCATGGCCCTCTTGTTGTCATATCTTTGTGACTATTGCCTATATATCTAACTGTAACTTTACATAAACATTTTCCAGCATACAAACAAAGTATATTCAGGGGCTGGGCCCATTTTATCCAAGGTCAAGGTCATAAGGTGTTATTTTTAAGGTAAAGTTTTTCGGCAACCTTTGTTTTTCTGTCATATCTTTGTTACTATTGCTTATATCTTACTGTAAGTTCACATAAACATTGTTCAGCATACAAAAAAAGTATGCACAGGGGCTGGGCCCATTATACCCAAGGTCAAGGTCACAAAGTTGTTATACTTGGAATTATTTTCATGTTAAATGTTTTCGAAAGCTTTGTTTATAGACATACCTTTGGTACTTTTGAAGATAATGACTTGAAATTAAAAATATTTCTTTATAATCATCATCTGCATGTGTGGTTACAAACCCCATAACTCTTATTGTATTTTTGACAGAATTATGCCCCTTTTGTACTTAAAGATTTTTTGCAATCTTCGCTTTCTGGATATAACTTTAATGCAATATAAGATAAAGACTTGAAACTTTAAATGTATCTTTATCATCATCATCTGCATGTGTGGTAACAATCCTCATAACTCTTATTTGTATTTTTGACCAAATTATGCCCCTTTCATACTTAAATATTTTAACAAACTTCGTTTTCTGGACATAACTTTGGTACTATATAAGGTAATGACTTGAAATTCAAAATATATCTTTACCATCATCGTCTGCATGTGTGGTAACAATCCCAATTACTCTAATTTGTGTTTTTGACATAATTATGCCGCTTGGTATATCTTCCTTTTAAAGTAGAGGTTTCTTATCGAGACATATAATTATTCATTTTACTGTCAAATCGCCGAATAGTGGAGCACGCTGTCTTACAGACAGCTCTTGTTGTTATAGAGTTAACCTTCAATTTCTTATTTATTTTAGATGTCCACTGTTTCCACCTTCATCTTGTCCTAGGAGAGCCGACCCTTCACACTCCTGTTGTTTGATACCAGACTGTAACATTGGTAAAATTCCTGCCACAGTGTATCCACTAGGATACAGCTAGTCTACAATAAATCCAGTCATTAAACCAACACCAGTAACTGGTGGCTACATCATTGGTGGTGGACTGGTACCATATCAGACTGGTTCTGGCCTCGAAGGATCAACATGTGAGTTTTCCTTTTGTTCCAAGAAGGTCCATATGTCACTAGCTTCCAACAAGACAATGAAGCTTTGCAAAGGCATACTCATGTTTGTAATTTTCTGGGGATTTTGCTTCCATACATACTTCTATTAAAAGATCTGCCTTTTCAGTTTCAAGATATTTTCTTAGTTTTACAGAAATCTTTCATGAGAGGAAGCCATTCAGCTTTAATGGTTCTTACCATACGAGTGTTAAACCTAGCTCCAAAGTCATAAAACTTAAGTTGGAGATGATGCAAGTTTTCTGTTGGTCAGTTACAAATTTATCATGTGGATTTTGCAATTTTCAGCTGCTTGTTTATAAAATGGTCAAGTCTACAAACAAGGGGCTGCATCATCAGGACAGATGGGTGTAAATATAATTGTGAATGTATAGATGTAGTGGGGGACATTACAAGTGTACAAAAAGGTATGGCAAAGAGATTTTGAAATTTCAGAACAAAATTCTATAAATAATAATGTACTGAGAAATCAGTTAATCTCGTGGCAGTGAAATTTCATGGTTTTGTCTAAAAATAGCTATTTTATGGAGATATAATGGTTGATTTCTAACAAGAGTGTTTGAATTATGCCCCTGGGGTGAAAAGAGGCCCTACCGTGACCTACTTTCTTGTTTTTAGCTCATCTGACACATAGTGACAGGGTGAAACAGGGATAGCTTTAGTGATCACCCTTCGTCTGTCGTCCGTCCATTGTCCGTCTGTCCACAATTTCCTTGTCAAAAAAAGGAGACCACATTTTACATTTGATTTTTATCAAACTTACACACAACTTGTATGGGTATAATATCTCGGTTCAGTTTGAAAACTAGCCAGATCCCATCATGGGCTACAGAGTTATGGCCCCTTAAAGGGCCTAAATTTGCTATTTTGACTTTTGCAGCCATGTAAAGACTTTATTTTGCAATCAACTTTGATAAAACTTGCACACAACTTGAATTGGCATAATATCTTGGTTCCTTTTTAAAAACTGGCCATATCCCATCATGGGTTGCAGAGCTATGGCCCCTTAAAGGGCCAGAATTTGCTATTTTTGGCTTGTGGACATAGTGGAGACAATGCTTTGCAATCAACTATAATCAAACTTGCACATAGCTTGTATTGGCATAATATCTCAGTTCTTTTCGAAAACTGGCCAGATCCAATCACGTGTTCCAGAGTTATTGCCCTTTAACTCAGCCCCTTAAAGGGCCTAGATTTTCTATTTTGGCTTTTGCAGCCATATGGAGACTTCATTTGCGGTTTAATTTGATACAAATTTACAAAATATCTTCAACAGTAATAAATCTTGGATTCCATGAAGAATCTGTCAGATCCAATCATAGGTTCTGGAGTTACTTTTACCTGGAGAACATGATAGAAGTGACATTTTGTATTTGGTTTTAACCACACTTACACACAACTTATGTCACAATAAGATCTCAGTTCCTTTTGAAAACTGGTTAGATTTCATCATGGATTCTAGAGTTACTGCCCCTGAAAGCGACAAATTTTTCTATTTTGGTCCTTTCAGCCATATAGAGGTTTCATTTATGCTTTGATTTGAAACTAACTTGCACAGAATGATTATGATCTTTAGGCCTGGATCGAAACTGGGTCATGTCTGGTCAAAAACTAGGTCATCAGTTCAAATCAAAGAAAAAGTTTGTTAACAACCTAGAGGCTCCAATTATGACCCTATCTTCATGAAACTTGGTCAGAAGATATCAAGGTCAAGTTTGAAACTGGGTTTTATGGGTTCAGAAACAAGGTCATAAGGTCAAATCAAAGGAAAAGCTTGTTAACATTCTTCAGACCACATTTATGACCCTATCTTCTTGAAACTTGGTCAGAATGTTTATCTTGATGATTCCTGGGCCAGGTTTGAAACTGGGTCATATTGGGTCAAAAACTATATCACCCAGTCAAATCAAAGTAAAGGCTTGTTAACACTCTTGTTCATTTAAAGTGCATGAAACATGGTCAGAATGTTTGTCTGCATCATAGGATTTTTTATCTGGGTCATGTGGGGTCAAATCTAGGTCACAAGGGGGTACATTTTTGGTTCTATCTTCATAAGATTTGGGTGGAATATTTGTTATCATGAAATCTTGGAAGATTTTAAATCTTGGTCATGTGGGGCAAAAACTAGGGCACTAGGTCAAATTATAGGAAAAGCTTGTATACACACTAGAAGCCCCTTTTTTCTCCAATCTTTTCGAAAATTTGCCAGAATGTTTGTTTTCATGAAATTTTGGACAAGTTCAGATCTGGGTCATGTGGTGTAACAAACTAGGTCACTAGGTGAAATCAAAGAGAATGCTTGTTTACACTCATGAGGCCACGTTTATTTGGTCCAATCAGAACAATGTTTGCTTTTCCAAAATTCAACCCCTGTTAATTTGGACCCCAAAACTTCTTTTTTTCATAGTTATATCTACTGTACAAGCAGAATATTGGAACCTGACATCAAAACAAAACATTTGTGAAAAATTCATATGAATGATTTTTAGTCACAATGTTTGAAAAATTCACGATTCGTTCAGATGTGTCATGATTAAACACTCAGGCCTCTGGCCATCATGATAAGATTACGACATACCTGAAATCAAAACTATTTTATTTGCCTACAAAGCATGCAAAGCTAAAATTTATTTCACATGTATATCAAATACATGTAAATGTAAATAAATGTAAATGAAAATTTTATTTACCTTCACTTTGTGAAACAATTAACATAAGCTCTGTAGAGCTTTTGATCGACACTATTTTTTTAAAGAATAGTTAAAACTAATTATACCTTACCCCCAGCAATTTTCTTGTACTCATTTACAACTGGGTCGACTGAGGCAGTCGTGATAATGTGCCTTGGCTGAGGACACACCGCAATTGGAGTAGCCAGGATTCGAACTAGGGGCCTTCACCTTTGTAGGAAAGCGCCTTAGCCCTCTCAACCACTGCGTCCACCAAAGCAATTGCATTTGGACAGTGTAAGATTCAGCCAGATTAAGAAATAACGTAACTATAAGACAGACATATTGATTTTGCTGAATGCCAACCTCACGGTGTATGATAAATCCTATATTGTTGGTACAAAAGTCGCCTCTTCAACTCACTGGTGCGTACAAGCACCTAACTTTTCCTATGATTCTTGGATAAACAAGGTAAGTCGGACCTGTAGTGGCCTTATTTATCGTCCATTTATTCTTAGATTCGTCTTTATTTCATAACTTGGATGATTTTACGGAACAAATCGAAGATGTAAAAATGTAATCGACACAGTATTTTGCCAAATTTTCAATCCGATGTATGAAATAAAATGTGTTTTCAGTTGCATGTCATAGTAGAGGAAGGTGACGTATGTGTTGAAAATGCATTTAAAATACGAATCCTGGTATTTTGGTATTGTTCGGATGTTTAGTTATATGGTGTTTATTATCAGAATACTGTTTACAAATAAAAATAGCGAAATAACTTTTTGCAGATGCAGATGTCTTGCAATATTTAGTTTTTAGTAAGTCAACTATATTTTTTGTATACAGGCACCTATATTATTCACAAATATTTTGTCCAAGAGCTTAGGAAACATTAATTTTGGGAGGTATTTGTGAGGGGTGTCTGTTTCTGGCTGAAAAAAATCCTTCCATTATACTTTGTTCGAGTGTTTCTTGGGTGTATCTTAGTAAATGTAGCTGTAGCAATGAAATACTCTCTCTCTCTCTCTCTCTCATTTTATCTATCTTGATTTGCAATCGAGAATAAACAAATAAATGATACAATGTTGTATTTTCAGTTTAATTAGCATATATTATACAAATTTTCATGATCACGTTGATTAACTTAAAACCCTTTTTCGGGCTGAAAATGTTCACTCCCCGATTGATCTACATATAAGCTATTAAACAGTTGTTTTACATAAGGCAGTGGCTAGGTTTACGGTACCGTAATTCTAGTTTCTGATTCTAGGAGTACGGAGGTTTCAGATCTCCAGATAAACCTATGAAGATAGGCCAATAGTACGGAAGTGCTGAGAATGAAATTTACGTTAAAACATGCTTAAAGTGAATTAAAATGCCTTTAATGAAAAAAAAGGTAATGACGAAAATAAAAACTGGCATTTTTTTTTACCATCTTTTGAACTTGAATTATTCGAGAATGACAACGATATTTCCTCCATGCAATTACTTTAATCCAAAATGACGGCCAGATAATTATGAAATCAACAGCGGACCTGTAACTCGCTATTTCAAGTAAAATAAGTAAGTTTGTATATATTTGCTTATATATTTTATGTCTCATAAATACTTCCTTTATCCTAGTCTGTCCTCATAAGGTTATCTAGAGATACGGAACTTCGGTAATCATAGAATCGGTACCGTAATCCTAGCCACAGCCTTTACATAAATGTAAACTTCTCATATAGCAAAATAGGCTATTTTCAAACTCGTCCTTCGGTGACACAGCCTGTTTGTTATGTATACTTGGTTCACATTGTGTATGAATGCTTATTATAATACAAAATAATCTCTCACTTGAACATAAGCGTATGTGTTACATATTACAGTAAGGCAATGACTACCTCTTCTGAAACATCTAATTTACAGAAATTGTTTACGTAATCTTGTTACGTGACATTTAAATTAAATTGTCGTCCTTCGCCTTCCACAGGGTATATCGCGCAATCGCCATGCAGATCTGTCCTTCCTTACACTCACATTCTCCTCTGCAACAACCTATAAATGTCAGATTTTTTTACGTAACTCTGAAACGACATTTTTCACAAGGTTTAAGAATAATGGTTCCTTCAGCCCAATCAGTTACTTCAACACGAAGTATTCTTAAAAGAAATCATTTACCACATTCCAGCTAAATGCATGGACTATACATTTGTTTCATACAGTAACTCTGTAAATAGTGTGATGAGCAGCAATGGATTGCGTAGCTATGTTTTTTGGAGTTAACACATCTACACAGTCTGTCAATGATCTTCTTCGTTTTGGCTTATGGAGCCAAAATAGCGATGAACGTCGCTTCCGAGCCTTGGCACTGAAAAACAAAATATATAATTGCTAGATATTACATTAAAGTTTTGAAAATAACGGAGGTGCTTCAGTTTAGTGTTATGCGTAAAATATAGGTGCTTTATATTTTGATGAAATCGTGCTTTTAAGAGTAGAAATTGGTTTAAAAAATGGTTTCTTTTCTTTTACTGTTTCTACGGATAAAAATTGAATATATTTGTAAAAAACTATGCTCAAAACATCATGAATCATTGAAAAATTACAATAAACGATTTACATTTGCTGCATTTGTACAGCAGTGCTCAAACTGTAACGATTATTTGGCGAAAACTGCTGAATCTTTTCATTTTGTTTTCATGCAGGTGGAAACTTAGAAGTTACTTATGTTCCGTGATAACATCAGTAAAATCAACTTACGTCTCTAAAGTCGTATTTTTTCACGTATTCGCCTCCTGCTCCATGGCGTGTTTACATTTTTTGTACGTAAAAGTTCGTTGCTTATACCAAAAAGTGAAGGCACCGCAAGTTTTGTACCAACAATATAAGATTGATCATACACCGTGAACCTACTTCCATTTTCAATGATGGCAAATTTAATACATGTATTGAAGAATTAATCCAGGAATCCATGACACTTTTCTCAGAAATCTATTACTATATTCTAAATCTGGCATCCCAGGGCATGAGTTTTTTAAGGTCAGTAATAGTCCATTTTTTTTTCAGGTGTGCTGTATGTGACCTTTACATGCCTTGCTGCAACCTTGACACCCCTTGCGGCAACCTTGACACCCCTTGCGGCAACCTTGATACTCCTGCAAAGTTGTTTTCCTGCATGTATCCACACACATGAAGTGCTGGCGGCTAACGAAGAACTATGGTCTCATACTGATGCTTATCCATATTTTGTTTACAATACTTACCTCCTTATGCGAGTTCAGTGTATTTGGATATGTTCATCCAAAAGAATGTGATTCAAATGATTAAATAATGGGTCAGTAAGAATCCTATGTCAAAGAGTTTATTAGTGGATCTCCTTCACTTTCTTCTTTCCCTGTATTTATATCGTATTGTTGAATTACAATACATTTTGGATATATGAGTGAGTGAGTTGGGTTTTACGGGGAATCGACACAAAATGGTCATATTGCCGAGTTTGGATATATATATATATATATATATATATATATATATATATATATATATATATATATATATATATATGTTGTATGTGATGAATTAAATGGTTGTATAATATTAAATTGTTCAAGTACATTTTTTGTACACATTTTTGACATAATTAACTTGTACAGAATACTTAACATAAAAATTATAAATGTTTTTCAGTCGTAATTGTTTTTCCAGTAAAATAGAAATATACATCCCTTCATATTAAAATGTGAAGCAAAATATATAATTCCATTCACCTTCTTTAAACATAGTCCTTTTGAGGTATTTATGTTGTAATAGACATTATGTTAATATATAGAGGGTATTTTGTTTGTTTCAGTGTAAGATATAAATATCTTTCACGAGTGAATACCAGAGGCAGTATTTTCATGAATGGTACAGCTGTGTGTGAAAATGTGAGACATAGTGTTCATGTGTGAAAGATATTTAGATATTACATGTAAAACAATTTTTATGTTTATGTTTTGACAAAAATTACCCATTTTATAGTTTCTTACCAGTGAAAAATACAAATATTTTAACTGAAAATACCAGATATATTTCAATAATTCACTAAAAATTGTGTAATTAATTTTGATCTTACACTTAAACACACAGAAATCCTGTTTTTGTTTGGCTACAAGACACCTATTTAGAAAGAAAGATATTTTGTTAAGTGTTAGCAGTCTTTCAATAATGGAACATCAGTGTGTGGTTTGTTTGCCAACAGCTAAAATATTGCTGTATTCAGATATTGCCCTCTTAAGGTTCATAATCATTTTGTGAAAATGAAAGCTTTCAGATATTTTAACAAATTCTTATTGTGATACAAAATTTGTTCTACAAGTGTGTTACAACTTACAGTTACTTTGTGTTCTACAAGTGTCTTGCAACTTACAGTCACAGTCAAACCTTGTGTTCTACAAGTTTCTTGCAATTTACAGTCACAGTCAAACCTCATGTTCTACAAGTGTCTTGCAACTTACAGTCACAGTCAAACCTCGTGTTCTACAAGTTTCTTGCAATTTACAGTCACAGTCAAACCTTGTGTTCTACAAGTGTCTTGCAACTTACAGTCACAGTCAAACCTCGTGTTCTACAAGTGTCTTGCAATTTACAGTTACAATCAAACTTTGTGTCCTACAGGTTTCTTGATGCTTACAGTTACAGTCAAACTGTGTTCTACAGGTTTCTTGCAGCTACAGCTTACTTTGTCACTTAAACTTGCTGGTACCAGAAAGATCTGTGTGAGTTATCGGTAGTTCCAGCCATCAAACAAAATGTATTATAATGGGACTTTGCCAGAACTTGATGAGTTCAAGAGAAGGATGGTGTTCGAATTCTCAAAGTTTGAACGTACGAAGTTTGACTGTATTTTAATATTCTATGTTTTGTAATTAGCTGGTTTTGTGATATAATGCATTTCAAACTGGAGATCCGTATAAATTAAATGGCAATAATGTATGTGTTTAAAGTAATATATTTGTTTATTCTCATTATAATTACTGCTGAATATATCTGTATATTTAGGAATTGCATTAATGGATACATGTGATAGTGCAAATCTTATTGTCAATAAAAATGTTCATTTAATCTGATACAATCAGCAAAGTTGATTAGACCTGGTTTATGTATTAGTTTTAGTTAGAGTTTTACTAAAACATACCGACTCTGCAGAAATTTCTTGTACTTTTTGCTTGTATTTTTACAGATTTATCAAACCTCTATTCATATTTGAAAATGTAAACACTAATACCCGGTACTTCATAGTGTGTAAATACCTGGTACTTCGTAGTGCGTAAATACCCGGTACTTCATAGTGCGTAAATACCCGGTACTTCATAGTGCATAAATACCCGGTACTTCATAGTGTGTAAAATGCAAAATTAAGATGTTTTTGTGTATATACAGTACGGTGTGTTAGGTTTAACCCTTACTCTGCTGAATTTCTATAACA